>NC_092011.1:6574271-6883865 GCF_044704955.1 Pristiophorus japonicus
AGACCGCAAACATTGGGCCCAGACCCCAATCACTGGCTCCTCACCTCAATCACAGGGCCCAGACACCGATCACAGACTGCAGACACTAAGCACAGTGCGCAGAATCCCATTACAGACCCCAGACTCCAATCTCAGGGCGCAGACCCTAATCACAGACCCCAGTCCTCAATTACAGACCCCAAATCCCAATCACAGAGCCCAGACCCCAATCACAGGGCCAAGACCCCAATCACAGACAGACCCCAATCACAGACCCCAGACCCCAATCACAGACAGACCCCAATCACAGAGCCCAGGCCCCAATCACAGACAGACCCAAATCACAGGGCCCAGACCCCAATCACAGACAGACCCCAATCACAGGGCCCAGACACCAATCACAGGGCCCAGACCCCAATCACAGGGCCCAGACCCAAATCACAGGGCCCAGACATCAATCACTGGGGCCTGACCTCATTCACAGAGCCCAGACACCGATCACAGACCGCAGAAACTAATCACAGGGCCCAGAATCCAATCACAGGGCCCAGAATCCAAAAACAGGGCCCAAACAGCAATCACAGGGCACAGACCACAATCACAGGGCCCAGAACACAATCACAGGGCCCAGACACTGATCACAGACCGCAGACACTAATCACAGGGCCCAGTATCCAATCACAGGGCCCAAACGGCAATCACAGGGCTCAGACCACAATCACAGGGCCCAGAACACAATCACTGGGCCCAGACCCCAATCACAGGGCCCAGACCCGAATTACAGGGCCCAGACATCAATCACTGGCTCCTGACCTCAATCACAGAGCCCAGACACCGATCACAGACCGCAGAAACTAATCACAGAGCCCAGAATCCTATCACAGGGCCCAGAATCCAATCACTGGGCCCAAACAGCAATCACAGGGCACAGACTCCAATCACTGGGCCCAGACCCCAATCACAGGGCCCAGACACCGATCACAGGGCCCAGACCACGATCACAGAGCCCAGGCACCAATCACTGCGCCCAGACCACAATCACTGGACCCAGACCATGATCACAGGGCCCACACCCCAATCACAGGGCCCAGACACCAGTGACTGGGCCCAGACCCCGATCACAGATCCCAGACCACGATCACAGAGCCCAGACACCAATCACTGCGCCCAGACCACAATCAGTGGGCCCAGACCATGATCACAGGGCCCAGAGCCCAATCGCAGGGCCCAAACCTCAATCACAGGGCCCAGACCCCAATCACAGACCCCAGACCTCAATCACAGGGCCTAGACTTCAAACACTGGGCCCAGACGCTAATCACTGGGCCCAGACCTCAATCACAGACCCCAGACACCAATCATAGCACCCAGACCCCAATCACAGACCCCAGACCCCAATCACAGAATCCAGACAGCAATCACAGGGCCCAGACCCCAATCACAGGACCCAGACACCAATCACAGGGCCCAGACCCCAATCACAGGACCGAGACACAAACAATGGGCCCAGACCGCAAACATTGGGCCCAGACCCCAATCACTGGCTCCTCACCTCAATCACAGGGCCCAGACACCGATCACAGACTGCAGACACTAAGCACAGTGCGCAGAATCCCATTACAGACCCCAGACTCCAATCTCAGGGCGCAGACCCTAATCACAGACCCCAGTCCTCAATTACAGACCCCAAATCCCAATCACAGGGCCCAGACCCCAATCACAGGGCCAAGACCCCAATCACAGACAGACCCCAATCACAGACCCCAGAACCCAATCACAGACAGACCCCAATCACAGAGCCCAGGCCCCAATCACAGACAGACCCAAATCACAAAGCCCAGACCCCAATCACAGACAGACCCCAATCACAGGGCCCAGACACCAATCACAGGGCCCAGACCCCAATCACAGGGCCCAGACCCAAATCACAGGGCCCAGACATCAATCACTGGGGCCTGACCTCATTCACAGAGCCCAGACACCGATCACAGACCGCAGAAACTAATCACAGGGCCCAGAATCCAATCACAGGGCCCAGAATCCAATCACAGGGCCCAAACAGCAATCACAGGGCACAGACCACAATCACAGGGCCCAGAACACAATCACAGGGCCCAGACACTGATCACAGAGCGCAGACACTAATCACAGGGCCCAGTATCCAATCACAGGGCCCAAACCGCAATCACAGGGCTCAGACCACAATCACAGGGCCCAGAACACAATCACTGGGCCCAGACCCCAATCACAGGGCCCAGACCCGAATTACAGGGCCCAGACATCAATCACTGGCTCCTGACCTCAATCACAGAGCCCAGACACCGATCACAGACCGCAGAATCTAATCACAGAGCCCAGAATCCAATCACAGGGCCCAGAATCCAATCACTGGGCCCAAACAGCAATCACAGGGCACAGACTCCAATCACTGGGCCCAGACCCCAATCACAGGGCCCAGACACCGATCACAGGGACCAGACCACGATCACAGAGCCCAGGCACCAATCACTGCGCCCAGACCACAATCACTGGACCCAGACCATGCTCACAGGGCCCAGAGCCCAATCGCAGGGCCCAAACCTCAATCACAGGGCCCAGACCCCAATCACAGACCCCAGACCTCAATCACAGGGCCTAGACTTCAAACACTGGGCCCAGACGCTAATCACTGGGCCCAGACCTCAATCACAGACCCCAGACACCAATCACAGCACCCAGACCCCAATCACAGTGCCCAGACCCCAACCACAGACCCCAGACCCCAATCACAGACCCCAGACACCAATCACAGAATCCAGACACGAATCACAGGGCCCAAACCACAACCACAGGGCCCAGACCCCAATCACAGGGTCCAGACCTCAATCACAAGGCCCAGACCACAATCACAGGGCCCAGACCCCAATCACAGGGCCCACACACCAATCCTGGGCCCAGACCCCGATCACACGGCCCAGACCCTAATCACAGACCTCAGTCATCAAACACAGGGACCAGACCTCAAACACTGGGCCCAGACCGCAATCACAGACCCCAGACAACAATCACAGGTCCTAGAACTCAAACTTTAGGCCTAGACCTCAAACACTGGGCCCAGACCCCAAACACAGGGCCCAGACCCCAATCACAGGACCCAGACCACAATCACAGGGCCCACACCCCAATCACAGACCCCTGACAACAATCACAGGACCCAGACCTCAAACACTGGGCCCAGACCCCAATCACAGACCCCAGACATCAATCATAGGACCCAGACCTCAAACAAAGGGCCCAGACCTCAATCCCAGGGCCCAGACCCCAATCACAGGGCCCAGACACCAATCAGAAGGCCCAGACCTCAATCACAAGGCCCAGACCCCAATCTCAGGGCCCAGACCCCAATCACAGGGCCCAGACACCGATCACAGACTGCAGACACTAATCACAGTGCCCAGAATCCAATTACAGACCCCAGACTCCAATCACAGGGCGCAGAACCTAATCACAGACCCCAGTCCTCAATTACAGACCCCAAATCCCAATCACAGGGCCCAGACCCCAATCACAGGGCCAAGACCCCACTCACAGACATACCCCAATCACAGACCCCAGACCCCAATCACAGATAGACCCCAATCACAGAGCCCAGATCCCAATCACAGACAAACCCCAATCACAGGGCCCAGACCCCAATCACAGACAGACCAGAATCACAGGGCCCAGAACACAATCACAGGGCCCAGACCACAATCACAGGGCCCAGACCCCAATTACAGGGCCCAGACATCAATCACTGGCTCCTGACCTCAATCACAGAGCCCAGACACCGATCACAGACCGCAGAAACTAATCACAGGGCCGAGAATCCAATCACAGGGCCCAGAATCCAATCACTGGGCCCAAACTGCAATCACAGGGCACAGACTCCAATCACTGGGTCCAGACGCCAATCACAGGGCCCAGACCCCGACCACAGGACCCAGAACCCGATCACAGAGCCCAGACACAAATCACTGCGCCCAGACCACAATCACTGGGCCTAGACCATGATCACAGGGCCCAGACTCAAATCACAGGGCCCAGACACCAGTCACTGGGCCCAGACCCAGATCACAGGTCCCAGACCCCGATCGCAGAGCCAAGACACCAATCACTGCGCCCAGACCACAATCACTGGGCCCAGACCATGATCACAGGGTCCAGAGCCCAATCACAGGGCCCAGACCTCAATCACAGGGCCCAGACCCCAATCACAGACCCCAGACCTCAATCACAGGGCCCAGACTTCAAACACTGGGCCCAGACGCCAAACACTGGGCCCAGACCATAATCACAGACGCCAGATACCAATCACAGAACCCAGACCCCAATCACAGTGCCCAGACCCCAATCACAGATCCCAGACCCCAATCACAGACCCCAGACCGCAATCACAGAATCCAGACAGCAATCACAGGGCCCAGACCCCAATCACAGGACCCAGACACCAATCACAGGGCCCAGACCCCAATCACAGGACCCAGACCCCAATCACAGATCCCAGACCCCAATCACAGACCCCAGACCACAATCACAGAATCCAGACAGCAATCACAGGGCCCAGACCCCAATCACAGGACCCAGACACCAATCACAGGGCCCAGACCCCAATCACAGGACCCAGACACAAACAATGGGCCCAGACCGCAAACATTGGGCCCAGACCCCAATCACTGGCTCCTCACCTCAATCACAGGGCCCAGACACCGATCACAGACTGCAGACACTAAGCACAGTGCGCAGAATCCCATTACAGACCCCAGACTCCAATCTCAGGGCGCAGACCCTAATCACAGACCCCAGTCCTCAATTACAGACCCCAAATCCCAATCACAGAGCCCAGACCCCAATCACAGGGCCAAGACCCCAATCACAGACAGACCCCAATCACAGACCCCAGACCCCAATCACAGACAGACCCCAATCACAGAGCCCAGGCCCCAATCACAGACAGACCCAAA
Source organism: Pristiophorus japonicus (assembly GCF_044704955.1). NCBI lineage: Eukaryota > Metazoa > Chordata > Chondrichthyes > Pristiophoridae > Pristiophorus > Pristiophorus japonicus. The sequence continues at coordinate 6,579,233 of NC_092011.1, forward strand.
TCACAGGGCCCAGACCCCAATCACAGACAGACCCCAATCACAGGGCCCAGACACCAATCACAGGGCCCAGACCCCAATCACAGGGCCCAGAAACCAAATCACAGGGCCCAGACATCAATCACTGGGGCCTGACCTCATTCACAGAGCCCAGACACCGATCACAGACCGCAGAAACTAATCACAGGGCCCAGAATCCAATCACAGGGCCCAGAATCCAAAAACAGGGCCCAAACAGCAATCACAGGGCACAGACCACAATCACAGGGCCCAGAACACAATCACAGGGCCCAGACACTGATCACAGACCGCAGACACTAATCACAGGACCCAGTATCCAATCACAGGGCCCAAACGGCAATCACAGGGCTCAGACCACAATCACAGGGCCCAGAACACAATCACTGGGCCCAGACCCCAATCACAGGGCCCAGACCCGAATTACAGGGCCCAGACATCAATCACTGGCTCCTGACCTCAATCACAGAGCCCAGACACCGATCACAGACCGCAGAAACTAATCACAGAGCCCAGAATCCAATCACAGGGCCCAGAATCCAATCACTGGGCCCAAACAGCAATCACAGGGCACAGACTCCAATCACTGGGCCCAGACCCCAATCACAGGGCCCAGACACCGATCACAGGGCCCAGACCACGATCACAGAGCCCAGGCACCAATCACTGCGCCCAGACCACAATCACTGGACCCAGACCATGATCACAGGGCCCACACCCCAATCACAGGGCCCAGACACCAGTCACTGGGCCCAGACCCCGATCACAGATCCCAGACCACGATCACAGAGCCCAGACACCAATCACTGCGCCCAGACCACAATCAGTGGGCCCAGACCATGATCACAGGGCCCAGAGCCCAATCGCAGGGCCCAAACCTCAATCACAGGGCCCAGACCCCAATCACAGACCCCAGACCTCAATCACAGGGCCTAGACTTCAAACACTGGGCCCAGACGCTAATCACTGGGCCCAGACCTCAATCACAGACCGCAGACACCAATCACAGCACCCAGACCCCAATCACAGTGCCCAGACCTCAATCACAGACCCCAGACCCCAATCACAGACCCCAGACACCAATCACAGAATCCAGACACGAATCACAGGGCCCAAACCACAACCACAGGGCCCAGACCCCAATCACAGGGTCCAGACCTCAATCACAAGGCCCAGACCACAATCACAGGGCCCAGACCCCAATCACAGGGCCCACACACCAATCCTGGGCCCAGACCCCGATCACACGTCCCAGACCCTAATCACAGACCTCAGTCATCAAACACAGGGACCAGACCTCAAACACTGCGCCCAGACCCCAATCACAGACCCCAGACAACAATCACAGGTCCTAGAACTCAAACTTTAGGCCTAGACCTCAAACACTGGGCCCAGACCCCAAACACAGGGCCCAGACCCCAATCACAGGACCCAGACCACAATCACAGGGCCCACACCCCAATCACAGACCCCTGACACCAATCACAGGACCCAGACATCAAACACTGGGCCCAGACCCCAATCACAGACCCCAGACATCAATCATAGGACCCAGACCTCAAACAATGGGCCAAGACCTCAATCCCAGGGCCCAGACCCCAATCACAGGGCCCAGACACCAATCAGAAGGCCCAGACCTCAATCACAAGGCCCAGACCCCAATCTCAGGGCCCAGACCCCAATCACAGGGCCCAGACACCGATTACAGACTGCAGACACTAATCACAGTGCCCAGAATCCAATTACAGACCCCAGACTCCAATCACAGGGCGCAGAACCTAATCACAGACCCCAGTCCTCAATTACAGACCCCAAATCCCAATCACAGGGCCCAGACCCCAATCACAGGGCCAAGACCCCAATCACAGACATACCCCAATCACAGACCCCAGACCCCAATCACAGATAGACCCCAATCACAGAGCGCAGATCCCAATCACAGACAAACCCCAATCACAGGGCCCAGACCCCAATCACAGACAGACCAGAATCACAGGGCCCAGACTCCAATCACAGGGCCCAGACCACAATCACAGGGCCCAGACCCCAATTACAGGGCCCAGACATCAATCACTGGCTCCTGACCTCAATCACAGTGCCCAGACACCGATCACAGACCGCAGAAACTAATCACAGGGCCCAGAATCCAATCACAGGGCCCAGAATCCAATCACTGGGCCCAAACTGCAATCACAGGGCACAGACTCCAATCACTGGGTCCAGACCCCAATCACAGGGCCCAGACCCCGATCACAGGACCCAGAACCCGATCACAGAGCGCAGACACAAATCACTGCGCCCAGACCACAATCACTGGGCCTAGACCATGATCACAGGGCCCAGACCTCAATCACAGGGCCCAGACCCCAATCACAGACCCCAGACCTCAATCACAGGGCCCAGACTTCAAACACTGGGCCCAGACGCCAAACACTGGGCCCAGACCATAATCACAGACCCCAGATACCAATCACAGGACCCAGACCCCAATCACAGTGCCCAGACCCCAATGACAGATCCCAGACCCCAATCACAGACCCCAGACCCCAATCACAGAATCCAGACAGCAATCACAGGGCCCAGACCCCAATCACAGGACCCAGACACCAATCACAGGGCCCAGACCCCAATCACAGGACCCAGACCCCAATCACAGATCCCAGACCCCAATCACAGACCCCAGACCCCAATCACAGAATCCAGACAGCAATCACAGGGCCCAAACATCAACCAAAGGGCCCAGACCCCAATCACAGAGTCCAGACCTCAATCACAAGGCCCAGACCACAATCACAGGGCCCAGACTCCAATAACAGGGCCCAGACACCAATCACTGGGCCCAGACCCAGATCACATGTCCCAGACCCTAATCACAGACCCCAGTCATCAAACACAGGGACCAGACCTCAAACACTGGGTCCAGACCCCAATCACAGGGCCCAGACCACAGTCACAGGGCCCAGACCTCAATCACAGGGCCCATACCCCAATCATAGGTCCCAGACCCCAATCACAGGGCCCACACCCCAATCACAGACCCCAGACACCAATCACAGGTCCTAGACCTCAAACTTTGGGCCTAGACCTCAAACACTGGGCCCAGACCCCAAACACAGGGCCCAGACCCCAATCACAGGGCCCAGACCACAATCACAGGGCCCACACCCCAATCACAGACCCCAGACACCAATCACAGGAACCAGACCTCAAACACTGGGCCAAGACCCCAATCACAGACCCCAGATACCAATCATAGGACCCAGACCTCAAACACTGGGCCCAGACCCCAATCACAGGGCCCAGACCCCAATCACAGGGCCCAGACACCAATCACAGGGCCCAGACCTCAATCACAGGGCCCAGACCCCAATCACAGGGCCCAGACCACAATCACAGGGCCCAGACCCCGATCACTGGGCCCAGACCCCGATCCCAGGGCCCAGACACCAATCACAGGGCCCAGACACCAATCACAGATCCCAGATGCCAATCACAGAACTCAGACCCCAATCACAGGACCCAGAACACAATCACTGAGCCCAGACACCAAACACTGGGCCCAGACCCCAATCATTGGCCCCTGACCCCAATCACAGACCCCAATCACAGGGCCCAGACCCCAAACTCTGGGGCCCAGACACCAATTATTGGGCCCAGAACACAATCACAGACCCCAGACTCCAATCACATGGCGCAGATTCTAATCACAGACCCCAGTCCTCAATTACTAACCCCAAATCCCAATCACAGGGCCCAGACCCCAATCACAGCTCCCAGACCCCAATCACAGGGCCCAGACCCCAATCATACATCCCAGACCCCAATCACAGGGCCCAGATCCAAATCACAGGGCACAGACCCCGATCACAGGGCCCAGAGCCGATCACAGAAAGCAGGCATTAATCACAGGGCCCAAAATCCAATCACATGGCCCAGACACCAATTACAGGGCCCAGAGACCAGTCACAGGGCCCAGACCCCAATCACAGGGCCCAGACCCCGATCACAGGGCCCAGACCCCAATCACAGTGCCCAGACCCCGATCACAGGGCCCAGACCACGATCACAGGGCCCATGCCCCAATCACAGGGCCCAGACCCCAATCACTGGGCCCAGACCCCGATCACTGGCCCAGTCACCGATCACAAGACCCAGGCACCGATCACTGAGCCAAGATCCCAATCACAGACCCCAGACTACAATCACAGGGTGCAGACCCTAATCACAGACCCCAGACCCCAATCACAGATCCCAGACCCCAAACACCGATCACAGGGTCCAGACCCCAATCACAGTTCCCAGACCCCAATCACAGACCCCAGACTCCAATCACAGACCCCAGACCCCAATCACAGGTCCCAGACACCGATCACAGGGCCCAGACACCAAAATCTTCGCCGAGACCCCAGTAACAGGGCCCTGATCCTAATCAAAGGGCTCAGACCACAGTCACAGGGCCCAGACACCAACCACAGGGCCCAGACCCAATCAGAGGGCCCAGACCCGGATCACAGGGCCCAGACCCCAATCACTGGGCGCAGACCCCAATCACAGGCCCCAGACCCCAATCAAAGTGCACAGAACCCAATCACAGACCACAGTCCCCAATCACTGGGCGCAGACCCCAATCACTGGGCGCTGACCCTAATCACAGGAGCCAGTCCACAATCACAGACCCCAAATACCAATCACAGGTCCCAGACCCCAAACACAGGACCCAGACCCCAATCACAGGGCCCAGACCCCAATCACAGAACCCAGACACCAATCACAGGGCCCAGACCCCAATCACAGGACCCAGACACAAACAATGGGCCCAGACCGCAAACATTGGGCCCAGACCCCAATCACTGGCTCCTGACCTCAATCACAGGGCCCAGACACCGATCACAGACTGCAGACACTAATCACAGTGCCCAGAATCCAATTACAGACCCCAGTCACCAATCACAGGGCGCAGACCCTAATCACAGACCCCAGTCCTCAATTACAGACCCCAAATCCCAATCACAGGGCCCAGACCCCAATCACAGGGCCAAGACCCCAATCACAGACAGACCCCAATCACAGACCCCAGACCCCAATCACAGACAGACCCCAATCACAGAGCCCAGACCCCAATCACAGACAGACCCCAATCACAGGGCCCAGACCCCAATCACAGACAGACCCCAATCACAGGGCCCAGACCCCAATCACAGGGCCCAGACCCCAATCACACGGCCCAGACCCAAATCACAGGGACCAGACATCAATCACTGGTTCCTGACCTCATTCACAGAGCCCAGACACCGATCACAGACCGCAGAAACTAATCACCAGGCCCAGAATCCAATCACAGAAACCAGAATGCAATCACAGGGCCCAAACAGCAATCACAGGGCACAGACCACAATCACAGGGCCCAGAACACAATCACAGGGCCCGGACACTGATCACAGACAGCAGACACTAATCACAGGGCCCAGTATCCAATCACAGGGCCCAAACAGCAATCACAGGGCTCAGACCACAATCACAGGGCCCAGAACACAATCACTGGGCCCAGACCCCAATCACAGACCCCAGAACCCAATTACGGGGCCCAGACATCAATCACTGGCTCCTGACCTCAATCACAGAGCCCAGACACCGATCACAGACCGCAGAAACTAATCACAGGGCTCAGAATCCAATCACAGGGCCCAGAATCCAATCACTGGGCCGAAACAGCAATCACAGGGCACAGACTCCAATCACTGGGCCCAGACCCCAATCACAGGGCCCAGACCCCGATCACAGGGCCCAGATCCCGATCACAGAGCTCAGACACCAATCACTGCGCCCAGACCACAGACACTGTGCTCAGACCATGATCACAGGGCCCAGACCCCAATCACAGGGGCCAGACACCAGTCACTGGGCCCAGACGCCGATCACAGGTCCCAGACCCCGATCACAGAGCCCAGACACCAATCACTGCGCACAGACCACAATCACTGGGCCCAGACCATGATCACAGGGCCCAGAGCCCAATCACAGGGCCCAGACGCCAAACACTGGGCCCAGACCTCAATCACAGACCCCAGACACCAATCACAGGACACAGACCCCAATCACAGTGCCCAGACCCCAATCATAGACCCCAGACCCCAATCACAGACCCCAGACCCCAATCACAGAATCCAGACACCAATCACAGGGCCCAAACCACAACCACAGGGCTCAGACCCCAATCACAGGGTCCAGACCTCAATCACAAGGCCCAGACCACAATCACAGGGCCCAGACCCCAATCACAGGGTCCAGACACCAATCACTGGGCCCAGACCCCGATCACACGGCCCAGACCCTAATCACAGACACCAGTCATCAAACACAGGGACCAGACCTCAAACACTGGGCCCAGACCCCAATCACAGGGCCCAGACCACAATCACAGGGCCCAGACCGTAATCACAAGTCCCATACCCCAATCATAGGGCCCAGACCCCAATCTCAGGGCCCACACCCCAATCACAGACCCCAGACACCAATCACAGGTCCTAGAACTCAAACATTGGGCCTAGACCTCAAACACTGGACCCAGACCAGAAACATAGTGCCCAGACCCCAATCACAGGGCCCAGACCACAATCACAGGGCCCACACCCCAATCACAGACCCCTGACACCAATCACAGGACCCGGACCTCAAACACTGGGCCCAGACCCCAATCACAGGGCCCAGACCCCAATCACAGGGCCCAGACACCAATCACAGGGTCCAGACCTCAATCACAGGACCCAGACCCAAATCACAGGGCCCAGACCTCAATCACAGGGCCCAGACCCCGATCACAGGGCCCAGACCCCGATTGCAGGGCCCAGACACCAATCACAGGGCCCAGACACCAATCACAGATTCCAGACCACAATCACAGAACTCAGACCCCAATCACAGGACCCAGACCCCAATCACTGGGCCCAGTCCCCGATCACTGGCCCAGTCCCCGATCACAAGACCCAGGCCCCGATCACTGAGCCAAGATCCCAATCACAGACCCCAGACTACAATCACAGGACGCAGACCCTAATCACAAAACCCAGACCCCAATCACAGATCCCAGACCCCAAACACCAGTCACAGGGTCCACACCCCAATCACAGTTCCCAGACCCCAATCACAGACCCCAGTCTCCAATCACAGACCCCAGACCACAATCACAGGGCCCAGACACCGATTAAAGTGCCCAGACACCAATATCTTCGCCGAGACCACAGTAACAGGGCCCTGATCATAATCAAATGGCCCAGACCACAGTCACAGGGCCAAGACACCGACCACAGGGCCCAGACCCAATCAGAGGGCCCAGACCCCGATCACAGGGCCCAGACCCCAATCACTGGGCGCAGACCACAATCACAGGCCCCAGACCCCAATCAAATTGCACAGACCCCAATCACAGACCACAGACCCCAATCACTGGGCGTAGACCCCAATCACTGGGCGCAGACACTAATCACAGGGCCCAGACGTCAATCACCAGGCCCAGACCACAATCACAGGGCCCAGACCCAAACTCTGTGGCCCAGACAACAAACACTCGGCCCAGACCACAATCACAGACACAAACTCCAATCACAGGGCGCAGACCCTAATCAAAAACCCCAGTCCTCAATCACAGAAACCAAATCCTAATCACAGGGCCCAGACCCCAAACGCAGGACCCAGACCCCAATCACAGGGCCCAGACCACAATCACAGGACGCAGACACCAATTACAGGGCCCAGACCCCAATCACAGGACCCAGACCCCAAACAATGGGCCCAGACCGCAAACATTGGGCCCAGACCCCAATCACTGGCTCCTTACCTCAATCACAGGGCCCAGACACCGATCACAGACTGCAGACACTAATCACAGTGCCCAGAATCCAATTACAGACCCCAGACTCCAATCACAGGGCCCAGACCCCAATCACAGCTCCCAGACCCCAATCACAGTGCCCAGACCCCAATCATAGGTCCCAGACCCCAATCACAGGGCCCAGACCCAAATCACAGGGCACAGACCCCGATCACAGGGCCCAGAGCCGATCACAGAAAGCAGGCATTAATCACAGGGCCCAGAATCCAATCACATGGCCCAGACACCAATTACAGGGCCCAGACACCTGTCACAGGGCCCAGACCCCAATCACAGGGCCCAGACCACGATCACAGGGCCCAGACCCCAATCAGAGGGCCCAGACCCCGATCACAGGGCCCAGACCCCGATCACAGGGCGAGACCCCAATCACAGGGCCCAGACCCCAATCACTGGGCCCAGACCCCGATCACTGGCCCAGTCCCCGATCACAAGACCCAGCCCCGATCACTGAGCCAAGATCCCAATCACAGACCCCAGACTACAGTCACAGGGTGCAGACCCTAATCACAGACCCCAGACCCCAATCACAGATCCCAGACTCCAAACACCAATCACAGGGTCCAGTCCCCAATCACAGTTCCCAGACCCCAATCACAGACCCCAGACTCCAATCACAGACCCCAGACCCCAATCACAGGTCCCAGACACCGATCACAGGGCCCAGACACCAATATCTTCGCCCAGACCCCAGTAACAGGGCCCTGATCCTAATCAAAGTGCCCAGACCACAGTCACAGATCCCAGACACCGACCACAGGGCCCAGACACAATCAGAGGGCCCAGACCCGGATCACAGGGCCCAGACCCCATTCACTGGGCGCAGACGCCAATCACAGGCCCCAGACCCCAATCAAAGTGCACAAAACCCAATCACAGACCACAGACCCCAATCACTGGGCGCAGACCCCAATCACTGGGCTCAGACCCTAATCACAGGGGCCAGACGTCAATCACCAGGACCAGACCACAATCACAGGGCCCAGACCAAACTCTGTGGCCCAGACACCAAACACTGGGCCCAGACCACAAGCACAGACCCCAGACTCCAATCACAGGGCAGAGACACTAATCAAAAACCCCAGTCCTCAATCACAGACCACAAATCCCAATCACAGGGCCCAGACCCCAAACACAGGACCCAGACCCCAATCACAGGGCCCAGACCCCAATCACAGGACCCAGACACCAATCACAGGGTCCTGACCCCAATCACAGGACCCAGACCCAAACAATGGGCCCAGACCGCAAACATTGGGTCCAGACCCCAATCACTGGCTCCTGACCTAAATCACAGAGCCCAGACACCGATCACAGACTGCAGACACTAATCACAGTGCCCAGAATCCAATTACAGACCCCAGACTCCAATCACAGGGCGCAGACCCTAATCACAGACCCCAGTCCTCAATTATAGACTCCAAATCCCAATCACAGGGCCCAGACCCCAATCACAGGGCCAAGACCCCAATCACAGACGGACCCCAATCACAGACCCCAGACCCCAATCACAGTCAGACCCCAATCACAGAGCCCAGACCCCAATCACAGACAGACCCCAATCACAGGGCCCAGACCCCAATCACAGACAGACCCCAATCACAGGGCCCAGACACCAATCACAGGGCCCAGACCCCAATCACAGGGCCCAGACCCAAATCACAGGGCCCAGACATCAATCACTGGGTACTGACCTCATTCACAGAGCCCAGACACCGATCACAGACCGCAGAAACTAATCACAGGGCCCAGAATCCAATCACAGGGCCCAGAATCCAATCACAGGGCCCAAACAGCAATCACAGGGCACAGACCACAATCACAGGGCCCAGCACACAATCACAGGGCCCAGACACTGATCACAGACCGCAGACACTAATCACAGGGCCCAGTATCCAATCACAGGGCCCAGAATCCAATCACTGGGCCCAAACAGCAATCACAGGGCTCAGACTCCAATCACTGGACCCAGACCCCAATCACAGGGCCCAGACACCGATCACAGGGCCCAGACCCCGGTCACAGAGCCCAGACACCAATCACTGCGCCCAGACCACAATCACTGGGCCCAGACCATGATCACAGGGCCCAGAGCCCAATCACAGGGCTCAGACCACAATCACAGGGCCCAGAACACAATCACTGGGCCCAGACCCGAATCACAGGGCCCAGACCCCAATTACAGGGCCCAGACATCAATCACTGGCTCCTGACCTCAATCACAGAGCCCAGACTCCGATCACAGACCGCAGAAACTAATCACAGGGCCCAGAATCCAATCACAGGGCCCAGAATCCAATCACTGGGCCCAAACAGCAATCACAGGGCTCAGACTCCAATCACTGGACCCAGACCCCAATCACAGGGCCCAGACACCGATCACAGGGCCCAGACCCCGGTCACAGAGCCCAGACACCAATCACTGCGCCCAGACCACAATCACTGGGCCCAGACCATGATCACAGGGCCCAGAGCCCAATCACAGGGCCCAGACCACAATCACATGGCCCAGACCACAATCACAGACCCCAGACATCAATCACAGGGCCCAGACTTCAAACACTGGGCCCAGACGCCAAACACTGGGCCCAGACCTCAATCACAGACCCCAGACACCAATCACAGGACCCAGACCCCAATCACAGTGCCCAGACCCCAATCATAGACCCCAGACCCCAATCACAGACCCCAGACCCCAATCACAGAATCCAGACACAAATCACAGGGCCCAAACCACAACCACAGGGCTCAGACCCCAATCACAGGGTCCAGACCTCAATCACAAGGCCCAGACCACAATCACAGGGCCCAGACCCCAATCACAGGGCCCAGACACCAATCACTGGGCCCAGACCCCGATCACACGGCCCAGACCCTAATCACAGACACCAGTCATCAAACACAGGGACCAGACCTCAAACACTGGGCCCAGACCCCAATCACAGGGCCCAGACCACAATCACAGGGCCCAGACCGTAATCACAAGGCCCATACCCCAATCATAGGGCCCAGACCCCAATCTCAGGGCCCACACCCCAATCACAGACCCCAGACACGAATCACAGGTCCTAGAACTCAAACGTTGGGCCTAGACCTCAAACACTGGATCCAGACCCGAAACATAGTGCCCAGACCCCAATCACAGGGCCCAGACCACAATCACAGGGCCCACACCCCAATCACAGACCCCTGACACCAATCACAGGACCCAGACCTCAAACACTGGGCCCAGACCCCAATCACAGGGCCCAGACCCCAATCACAGGGCCCAGACACCAATCACAGGGTCCAGACCTCAATCACAGGACCCAGACCCAAATCACAGGGCCCAGACCTCAATCACAGGGCCCAGACCCCGATCACAGGGCCCAGACCCCGATTGCAGGGCCCAGACACCAATCACAGGGCCCAGACACCAATCACAGATTCCAGACCACAATCACAGAACTCAGACCCCAATCACAGGACCCAGACCCCAATCACTGGGCCCAGACCCCGATCACTGGCCCAGTCCCCGATCACAAGACCCAGGCCCCGATCACTGAGCCAAGATCCCAATCACAGACCCCAGACTACAATCACAGGACGCAGACCCTAATCACAAAACCCAGACCCCAATCACAGATCCCAGACCCCAAACACCAGTCACAGGGTCCAGACCCCAATCACAGTTCCCAGACCCCAATCACAGACCCCAGTCTCCAATCACAGACCCCAGACCACAATCACAGGGCCCAGACACCGATTAAAGTGCCCAGACACCAATATCTTCGCCGAGACCACAGTAACAGGGCCCTGATCATAATCAAATGGCCCAGACCACAGTCACAGGGCCAAGACACCGACCACAGGGCCCAGACCCAATCAGAGGGCCCAGACCCCGATCACAGGGCCCAGACCCCAATCACTGGGCGCAGACCACAATCACAGGCCCCAGACCCCAATCAAATTGCACAGACCCCAATCACAGACCACAGACCCCAATCACTGGGCGTAGACCCCAATCACTGGGCGCAGACCCTAATCACAGGCCCAGACGTCAATCACCAGGCCCAGACCACAATCACAGGGCCCAGACCCAAACTCTGTGGCCCAGACAACAAACACTCGGCCCAGACCACAATCACAGACACAAACTCCAATCACAGGGCGCAGACCCTAATCAAAAACCCCAGTCCTCAATCACAGAAACCAAATCCTAATCACAGGGCCCAGACCCCAAACGCAGGACCCAGACCCCAATCACAGGGCCCAGACCACAATCACAGGACGCAGACACCAATTACAGGGCCCAGACCCCAATCACAGGACCCAGACCCCAAACAATGGGCCCAGACCGCAAACACTGGGCCCAGACCCCAATCACTGGCTCCTCACCTCAATCACAGGGCCCAGACACCGATCACAGACTGCAGACACTAATCACAGTGCCCAGAATCCAATTACAGACCACAGACTCCAATCACAGGGCCCAGACCCCAATCACAGCTCCCAGACCCCAATCACAGTGCCCAGACCCCAATCATAGGTCCCAGACCCCAATCACAGGGCCCAGACCCAAATCACAGGGCACAAACCCCGATCACAGGGCCCAGAGCCGATCACAGAAAGCAGGCATTAATCACAGGGCCCAGAATCCAATCACATGGCCCAGACACCAATTACAGGGCCCAGACACCTGTCACAGGGCCCAGACCCCAATCACAGGGCCCAGACCACGATCACAGGGCCCAGACCCCAATCACAGGGCCCAGACCCCGATCACAGGGCCCAGACCCCGATCACAGGGCGAGACCCCAATCACAGGGCCCAGACCCCAATCACTGGGCCCAGACCCCGATCACTGGCCCAGTCCCCGATCACAAGACCCAGCCCCGATCACTGAGCCAAGATCCCAATCACAGACCCCAGACTACAGTCACAGGGTGCAGACCCTAATCACAGACCCCAGACCCCAATCACAGATCCCAGACTCCAAACACCAATCACAGGGTCCAGTCCCCAATCACAGTTCCCAGACCCCAATCACAGACCCCAGACTCCAATCACAGACCCCAGACCCCAATCACAGGTCCCAGACACCGATCACAGGGCCCAGACACCAATATCTTCGCCGAGACCCCAGTAACAGGGCCCTGATCCTAATCAAAGTGCCCAGACCACAGTCACAGATCCCAGACACCGACCACAGGGCCCAGACACAATCAGAGGGCCCAGACCCGGATCACAGGGCCCAGACCCCATTCACTGGGCGCAGACGCCAATCACAGGCCCCAGACCCCAATCAAAGTGCACAAAACCCAATCACAGACCACAGACCCCAATCACTGGGCGCAGACCCCAATCACTGGGCTCAGACCCTAATCACAGGGGCCAGACGTCAATCACCAGGACCAGACCACAATCACAGGGCCCAGACCAAACTCTGTGGCCCAGACACCAAACACTGGGCCCAGACCACAAGCACAGATCCCAGACTCCAATCACAGGGCGGAGACACTAATCAAAAACCCCAGTCCTCAATCACAGACCACAAATCCCAATCACAGGGCCCAGACCCCAAACACAGGACCCAGACCCCAATCACAGGGCCCAGACCCCAATCACAGGACCCAGACACCAATCACAGGGTCCTGACCCCAATCACAGGACCCAGACCCAAACAATGGGCCCAGACCGCAAACATTGGGTCCAGACCCCAATCACTGGCTCCTGACCTCAATCACAGAGCCCAGACACCGATCACAGACTGCAGACACTAATCACAGTGCCCAGAATCCAATTACAGACCCCAGACTCCAATCACAGGGCGCAGACCCTAATCACAGACCCCAGTCCTCAATTACAGACTCCAAATCCCAATCACAGGGCCCAGACCCCAATCACAGGGCCAAGACCCCAATCACAGACGGACCCCAATCACAGACCCCAGACCCCAATCACAGTCAGACCCCAATCACAGAGCCCAGACCCCAATCACAGACAGACCCCAATCACAGGGCCCAGACCCCAATCACAGACAGACCCCAATCACAGGGCCCAGACACCAATCACAGGGCCCAGACCCCAATCACAGGGCCCAGGCCCAAATCACAGGGCCCAGACATCAATCACTGGGTACTGACCTCATTCACAGAGCCCAGACACCGATCACAGACCGCAGAAACTAATCACAGGGCCCAGAATCCAATCACAGGGCCCAGAATCCAATCACAGGGCCCAAACAGCAATCACAGGGCACAGACCACAATCACAGGGCCCAGCACACAATCACAGGGCCCAGACACTGATCACAGACCGCAGACACTAATCACAGGGCCCAGTATCCAATCACAGGGCCAAAACAGCAATCACAGGGCTCAGACCACAATCACAGGGATCAGAACACAATCACTGGACCCAGACCCGAATCACAGGGCCCAGACCCCAATTACAGGGCCCAGACATCAATCACTGGCTCCTGACCTCAATCACAGAGCCCAGACTCCGATCACAGACCGCAGAAACTAATCACAGGGCCCAGAATCCAATCACAGGGCCCAGAATCCAATCACTGGGCCCAAACAGCAATCACAGGGCACAGACTCCAATCACTGGACCCAGACCCCAATCACAGGGCCCAGACACCGATCACAGGGCCCAGACCCCGGTCACAGAGCCCAGACACCAATCACTGCGCCCAGACCACAATCACTGGGCCCAGACCATGATCACAGGGCCCAGACCCCAATCACAGGGCCCAGACACCAGTCACTGGGCCCAGACCCCGATAACAGATCCCAGACCCCGATCACAGAGCCCAGACTCCAATCACTGCGCCCAGACCACAATCAATGGGCCCAGACCATGATCACAGGGCCCAGAGCCCAATCACAGGGCCCAGACCTCAATCACAGGGCCCAGACCCCAATCACAGACCCCAGACCTCAATCACAGTGCCTAGACATCAAACACTGGGCCCAGACGCCAAACACAGGGCCCAGACCTCAATCACAGACGCCAGACACCAATCACAGCACCCAGACCCCAATCACAGTGCCCAGACCCCAATCACAGACCCCAGACCCCAATCACAGACCCCAGACCCCAATCACAGAATCCAGTAACCAATCACAGGGCCCAAACCACAACCACAGGGCCCAGACCCCAATCACAGGGTCCAGACCTCAATCACAGGGCCCAGACCACAATCACAGGGCCAAGACCCCAATCACAGGGCCCAGACACCAATCACTGGGCCCAGACCCCGATCACACGGTTCAGACCCTAATCACAGATCTCAGTCATCAAACACAGGGTCCAGACTTCAAACACTGGGCCCAGACCCCAATCACAGGGCCCAGACGCCAATCACAGGGCCCAGACCCCAATCACAGGGCCCATACCCCAATCATAGGGCCCAGACCCCAATCACAGGGCCTACACCCCAATCACAGACCCCAGACACCAATCACAGGTCCTAGAACTCAAACATTGGGCCTAGACCTCAAACACTGGGCCCAGACCCCAAACACAGGGCCCAGACCCCAATCACAGGACGTAGACCACAATCACAGGGCCCACACCCCAATCCAGACCCCTGACACCAATCACAGGACCCAGACCTGAAACACTGGGCCAAGACCTCAAGCACTGGGCCCAGACCCCAATCACTCCAATCACAGGGCGCAGACCCTAATCACAGACCCCAGTCCTCAATTACAGACTCCAAATCCCAATCACAGGGCCCAGACCCCAATCACAGGGCCAAGACCCCAATCACAGACGGACCCCAATCACAGACACCAGACCCCAATCAGAGTCAGACCCCAATCACAGAGCCCAGACCCCAATCACAGACAGACCCCAATCACAGGGCCCAGACCCCAATCACAGACAGACCCCAATCACAGGGCCCAGACCGCAATCACAGGGCCCAGACCCCAATCACAGGGCCCAGACCCAAATCACAGGGCCCAGACATCAATCACTGGGTACTGACCTCATTCACAGAGCCCAGACACCGATCACAGACCGCAGAAACTAATCACAGGGCCCATAATCCAATCAAAGGCCCAGAATCCAATCACAGGGCCAAAACAGCAATCACAGGGCACAGACAACAATCACAGGGCCCAGAACACAATCACAGGGCCCAGACACTGATCACAGACCGGAGACACTAATCACAGGCCCCAGTATCCAATCACAGGGCCCAAACAGCAATCACAGGGCTCAGACCACAATCATAGGGCCCAGAACACAAGCACTGGGCCCAGATCCGAATCACAGGGCCCAGACATCAATCACTGGCTCCTGACCTCAATCACAGAGCCCAGACACCGATCACAGACCGCAGAAACTAATCACAGGGCCCAGAATCCAATCACAGGGCCCAGAATCCAATCACTGGGCCCAAACAGCAATCACAGGGCACAGACTCAAATCACTGGGCCCAGACCCCAATCACAGGGCCCAGACACCGATCACAGGGCCCAGACCCCGGTCACTAGCCCAGACACCAATCACTGCGCCCAGACCACAATCACTGGGCCCAGACCATGATCACAGGGCCCAGACCCCAATCACAGGGCCCAGACACCAGTCACTGGGCCCAGACCACGATCACAGGTCCCAGACCCCGATCACAGAGCCCAGACACCAATCACTGCGCCCAGACCACAATCAATGGGCCCAGACCATGATCACAGGGCCCAGAGCCCAATCACAGGGCCCAGACCTCAATCACAGGGCCCAGACCCCAATCACAGACCCCAGACCTCAATCACAGGGCCTAGACATCAAACACTGGGCCCAGACGCCAAACACTGGGCCCAGACCTCAATCACAGACCCCAGACACCAATCACAGCACCCAGACCCCAATCACAGTGCCCAGAGCTCAATCACAGACCCCAGACCCCAATCACAGACCCCAGACCCCAATCACAGAATCCAGTAACCAATAATAGGGCCCAAACCACAACCACAGGGCCCAGACCCCAATCACAGGGTCCAGACCTCAATCACAAGGCCCAGACCACAATCTCAGGGCCCAGACCCCAATCACAGGGCCCACACACCAATCACTGGGCCCAGACCTCGATCACACAGTTCAGACCCTAATCACAGATCTCAGTCATCAAACACAGGGACCAGACCTCAAACACTGGGCCCAGACACCAATCACAGGGGCCAGACCCCAATCACAGGGCCCAGACCCCAATCACAGGGCCCATACCCCAATCATAGGGCCCAGACCCCAATCACAGTGCCTACACCCCAATCACAGATCCCAGACACCAATCACAGGTCCTAGAACTCAAACATTGGGCCTAGACCTCAAACACTGGGCCCAGACACCAAACACAGGGCCCAGACCCCAATCACAGGACCTAGACCACAATCACAGGGCCCACACCCCAATCACAGACCCCTGACAACAATCACAGTACCCAGACCTGAAACACTGAGCCCAGACCTCAAACACTGGGCCCAGACCCCAATCACAGACCCCAGACACCAATCATAGGACCCAGACCTCAAACAATGGGCCCAGACTCCAATCACAGGGCCCAGACCCCAATCACAGGGCCGAGACACCAATCAGAAGGCCCAGACCTCAATTACAGGGCCCAGACCCCAAACACAGGGCCCAGACCCCAATCACAGGGCCCAGACACCGATCACAGGGCCAAGACCCCGATCCCAGGGCCCAGACACCAATCACAGGGCTCAGACACCAATCACAGATCCCAGACCACAATCACAGAACTCAGACCCCAATCACAGGACCCAGACCACAATCACAGGGCCGAGTCACCAATCACAGATCCCAGACGCCAATCACAGAACTCAGACCACAATCACAGGATCCAGACCACAATCACTGAGCCCAGACACCAAACACTGGGCCCAGACCCCAATCATTGGCCCCTGACCCCAATCACAGATCCCAATCACAGGGCCCAGACCCCAAACTCTGGGGCACAGACACCAATTACTGGGCCCAGAACACAATCACAGACCCCAGACTCCAATCACAGGGCGCAAATTCTAAACACAGACCCCAGTCCTCAATTACAGACCCCAAATCCCAATCACAGGGCCCCGACCCGAATCACAGCTCCCAGACCCCAATCACAGGGCCCAGACCCCAATCATAGGTCCCAGACCCCAATCACAGGGCCCAGACCCAAATCACAGGGCACAGACCCCGATCACAGGGCCCAGATCCGATCACAGACAGAAGGCATTAATCCCAGGACCCAGAATCCAATCACATGGTCCAGACACCAATTACAGGGCCCAGACACCAGTCACAGGGCCCAGACCTCAATCACAGAGCCCAGACCACGATCACAGGGCCCAGACCCAAATCACAGGGCCCAGACCCCGATCGCAAGGCCCAGACCCCGATCACAGGGCCCATACCCCAATCACAGGGCCCAGACCCCAATCACTGGACCCAGACCCCGATCACTGGCCCAGTCCCCGATCACAAGACCCAGGCCCCGATCACTAAGCCAAGATCCCAATCACAGACCCCAGACTACAATCACAGGGTGCAGACCCTAATCACAGACCCCAGACCCCAATCACAGATCCCAGATCCCAAACACCAATCACAGGGTCCAGACCCCAATCACAGTTCCCAGACGCCAATCACAGACCGCAGACTCCATTCACAGACCCCAGACCCCAATCACAGGTCCCAGACACCGATCACAGGGCCCAGACACCAATATCTTCGCCGAGACCCCAGTAACAGGGCCCTGATCCTAATCAAAGTGCCCAGACCACAGTCACAGGGCCCAGACACCGACTACGGGGCCCAGACCAAATCAGAGTGCCCAGACGCGGATCACAGGGCCCAGACCCCAATCACTGGGCGCAGACACTAATCACAGGCCCCAGACCCCAATCAAAGTGCACAGACCCCAATCACAGACCACAGACCCCAATCACAGGCCCCAGACCCCAATCAAAGTGCACAGAACACAATCACAGACCACAGACCCCAATCACTGGGCGCAGACCCCAATCACTGGGCGCAGACCCTAATCACAGGGGCCAGACGTCAATCACCAGGCCCAGACCACAATCACAGTGCCCACACCCAAACTCTGGGGCCCAGACACCAAACACTGGGCCCAGACCACAATCACAGACCCCAGACTCCAATCACAGGGCGCAGACCCTAATCAAAAACCCCTGTCCTCAATCACAGACCCCAAATCCCAATCACAGGGCCCAGACCGCAAACACAGGACCCAGACCCCAATCATAGGGCCCAGTCCCCAATCACAGGACCCAGACACCAATCACAGGGCCCAGACCCCAATCACAGGACCCAGACCCAAACAATGGGCCCAGACCGCAAACATTGGGCCCAGACCCCAATCACTGGCTCCTGACCACAATCACAGGGCCCAGACACCTATCGCAGACTGCAGACACTAATCACAGTGCCCAGAATCCAATTACAGACCCCAGACTCCAATCACAGGGTGCAGAACCTAATCACAGACCCCAGTCCTCAATTACAGACACCAAATCCCAATCACAGGGCCCAGACTCCAATCACAGGGCCAAGACCCCAATCACAGACAGACCCCAATCACAGATCCCAGACCCCAATCACAGACAGACCCCAATCACAGACCCCAGACCCCAATCACAGACAGACCCCAATCACAGGGCCCACACCCCAATCACAGACAGACCTCAATCAAAGGGCCCAGACCCCAATCACAGGGCCCAGACCCAAATCTCAGGGCCCAGACCCAAATCACAGGGCCCAGACATCAATCACTGGGTCCTGACCTCATTCACAGAGCCCAGACACCGATCACAGACCGCAGAAACTAATCACAGGGCCCAGAATCCAATCACAGGGCCCAGAATCCAATCACAGTGCCCAAACAGCAATCACAGTGCACAGACCACAATCTCATGGCCCAGAACACAATCACAAGGCCAAGACACTGATCACAGACCGCAGTCATTAATCACAGGGCCCAGTATTCAATCACAGGGCCCAAACAGCAATCACTGGGCTCAGACCACAATCACAGGGCCCAGAATACAATCACTGGGCCCAGACCACAATCACAGGGCCCAGACCCCGATCACAGTGCCCACACCCTGAGCACAGGGCCCTGACACCAATCACTGGGCCCAGACCCCGATCATTGGCCCAGTCCCCGATCACAAGACCCAGGCCACGATTACTGAGCCAAGATCGCAATCACAGACCCCAGACTCCAATCATAGGGTCCAGAACTCAATCTCAGGGCCCAAACCCAAATCACAGGGGCCAGACCCCAATCACAGGGCCCAGACACCGATCACAGACCCCAGACTCCAATCACTGGGCGCAGACCACAATCACTGGGTGCAGACCCCAATCACAGAGTCCAGACCCCAATCACAGATTCCATATCTCAATAACAGGGCCCAGACGCCAATCACAGGGCACAGACCCCAATCACAGACCCCAGACACCAATCACAGTACCCAGACCTCAAACACTGAGCCCAGACCTCAAACACTGGGCCCAGACCTCATTCACAGGGCCCAGACGCCAATCACAGGGCCCAGACACCAATCACATTGCGCAGTCCCCAATCACAGGGCCCAGACTCCAATCACAGGGCCCACACCCCAATCACAGACGCCAGACACCAATCACAGGACCCAGACCTCAAACACTGGGCCCAGAACTCAAACGTTGGGCCCAGATCCCAATCACAGGGCTCAGACCCCAATGACAGAACCCAGACACCAATCACAGAATATCCCAGACACCAATCACAGGACCCAGACCCCAATCACAGGTCCCAGACCCCAATCACAGACCCCAGACCGTAATCACAGACCCCAGACACCAATCACAGGGCCCAGACCTCAATCACAGAGCCCAGACTTCAAACACTGTGCCCAGATGCCAAACACTGGGCCCAGACACCAATCACAGACTGCAGCCATTAATCACAGGGCCCAGAATCCAATCACAGAGTCCAGACACCAATCACAGGGCCCAAACCACAACCACAGGGCCCAGACACCAATCACAGGGCCCAGACTCCAATCACAGACCCCAGATTCCAACCACTGGATGCAGTCCCCAATCACTGGGCGCAGACCACAATCACTGGGCCCAGACCCGAATCACAGGGTCCAGACCCCAATCACATCGCCCAGACACCAATCACAGACCCCTGACCTCAAGCACAGGGCCCAGACCACATCACAGGGCCCAGAACACAATCACAGGGCCCAGACCTCAATCACATGGCCCAGAGCCCGATCACTGGCCCAGTCCCCGAACACAAGACCCAGGCCCCAATCACTGAGCCAAGATCCCAATGACAGACCCCAGACTCCAATCACAGGGCACAGAAACTAATCACAGACCCCAGACCCCAATCACAGATCCCAGACCCCAAACACCAATCACAGAGCCCAGACCCTAATCACAGATCCCAGACCCGAAACACTGGGCACAGACACCAATCACAGGGCCCAGATCCAAATCACAGACCTAAATCAAAGGGCCCAGAGACCAATCACTGGGCACAGACCCTAATCACAGACCACAGACCACAATCACAGACCCCAGACCCCTAACACTGGGCCCAGATACCACTCACAGGGCCCAGATTCCAATCAGAGGGTCCAGACCCCAATCACAGGGCCCAGCCACCAATCACTTGCTCCTGACCTCAATCACAGATCCCAGACACCAATCACAGACCGCAGACACTAATCACAGGGCCCAGAATCCAATCACAGGGCCAAAACTCCAATCACTGGGCCCAGACCACAATCACAGGGCCCAGAACACAATCACAGGGCCCAGACCACAATCACAGGGTCCAGACCCCGATCACAGTGCCCAGACACCAATCACAGGGCCCAGACTCCAATCACTGGGCTCAGACCCCAATCACAGGGTCCAGACCCCGATCACAGGGCCCAGACCCAGATCACAGAGCCCAGACACCAATCACAGGGCCCAGACCCCAACCTCAGGGCCCAGACACCAATCACTGGGCCCAGACCCCGATCACAGGGCCCATCTCTAATCACAGACCCCAGTCCTCAATCACAGACCCCAAATCCCAATCACAGGGCCCAGACCACAAACACAGGTCCCAGTCAACAATCACAGATAACAGACACCAATCACAGGACACAGACCTCAAACACTGAGCCCAGACCTCATACACCGGGCCCAGATTTCAATCACAGGGACCAGACGCCAATCACAGGGCCCAGACACCAATAACAGTGCCCTGACACCAATCACAGGACCCAGACTCCAATCTCAGGGCCCACACAACAATCACAGACCCCAGACACCAATCACAGGACCCAGACCTCAAACACTGGGCCCAGAACTCAAACATTGGGCCCAGATCCCAATCACAGGACCCAGACCCCAATGACAGATCCCAGACACCAATCACAGACCCCAGACACCAATCACAGGACCCAGACCTCAATCACAGAGCTCAGACTTCAAACACTGGGCCCAGACACCAATCACTGGGCCCAGACCCCGATCACACGGCCCAGACCCTAATCACAAGCCCCAGACCCAATCACAGGGCCCATACCCCAATCACTGGGCCCAGACCCCAATCACAGGGCCCACACCCCAATCACAGACCCCAGACACCAATTACAGTTCCTTGACCTCAAACACTGGGCCTAGACCTCAAACAATGTGCCCAGACCCCAATCACAGGGCCCAGACACCAATCACTGGGCCTAGACCCCAATCACAGGGCACAGACCGCAATCATTTGTCCCACACCCCAATCACAGACCCCTGAAACCAATCAGAGGACCCAGACCTGAAACACCGAGCCCAGACCTCAAACACTGGGCCCAGACCCCAATCACAGATCCCAGACACCAATCACAGGATCAGACCTCAAACACTGGGCCCAGACCGCAAACACTGGGCATAGACACCAATCACAGGGCCCAGACCCCAATCATAGGGCCCAGACACCAATCTAAGGGCCAGACCTCAATCACAGGGCCCAGACCCCAATCACAGGGCCCAGACGACAATCACAGTGCCCAGACCCCGATCACAGGGCCCAGACCCCGATCACAGGCCCCAGACACCAATCACTGGGCCCAGACCACAATCATAGGGCCCAGACCCCAATCACAGGGCCCAGACATCAATCACTGTGCCCAGACCCGAATCACAGGACACAGACCCCAATTACAGGGCCCAGATACCAATCACTGGGCCCAGACACCGATCACAGGGCCCAGACAACAATCACAGGGCCCAGATCACAATCACAGTGCCAAGAATCCAATCACATGGCCCAGACCCTAATCACAGGGCGCAGACACCGCTCACAGGGCCCAGCCCCCAATCACAGGGCCCAGACCCCAATCACAGGGCCCAGATCCCGATCACAGAGCCCAGACATCAATCACAGGGCACAGACCACAACCACAGGGCCCTGAAACCAATCACAGGGCCCAGACCCCAATCACAGACCCCAGACTCCAATCACTGGGCGCAGTCCCCAATCATTGGGCGCAGACCACAATCAGTGGGCCCAGATCCCAGTCACAGGGTCCAGACCCCAATCACAGGGTCCAGACATCAATCACAGGGCCCATACCCCAATCACAGGGCCCAGACACCAATCACAGGGCCGAGACACCGATCACAGGTCCCAGACAACAATCACAGGGCCCAGACCTCAATCACAGGGCCCAGACCCCAATCACAGGGCCCAGACCCCAATAAAGGGCCAAGACCCCAATCACAGGGCCCAGACATCGATCTCAGGGCCCATACCCCAATCACAGGGCCCAGACCCCGATCACTGGGCTAAGACCCCAATCACAGACAGACCCCAATCACAGGGCCCAGATTCCAATCACTGTGCCCCGACACCAATCACAGAGCCCAGACACCAATCACTGGCTCCTGACCTCAATCACAGGGCCCTGACACCGATCACAGTCCGCATACACTAATCACAGGGCCCAGACACCAATCACAGGGACCAGACACCAATCACTGGCTCCTGACCTCAATCACAGGGCCCAGACACCGATAACAGACCCCAGACCACAATCACAGGGCCCAGACCACAATCACAGGGCCCAGAACACAATCACAGGGACAAGAGCACAATCACTGGGACCAGACGCCGATCACTGGCCCAGGCCCCGATCACTGAGCCAAGATCCCAATCACAGACTCCAGATTCGAATCACAGGGCGCAGACGCTAATCACAGAACCCAGACCCCAATCACAGATCCCAGACCCCAAACCCCAATCACAGAGCCCAGACCCTAATCAAAAACCCTAGATATCAATCACAGATGCGAGACCCCAAACCCCACTCACAGGATCCAGACCCCAATCACAGACTGCAATCAAAGGGCCCAGACCCCAATCACAGACCCCAGACTCCAAACACTGGGCCCAAACAACAATCACATGGCCCAGACCACAGTCACAGGGTCCAGTCCCCAATCACAGGGCCCAGACCCCAATCACAGGGCCCAGACCCCAATCACAGACCCCAGACCACGATCATAGGGCCCAGATCCCGATCACAGGGCCCAGACCCAATCACTGGGCCCAGAACCACAGCACAGAGCCCAGACCTCAATCGCAGGTCCCAGATGCCATCACAGACAGAAACCAATAACAGGGCCCAGACCCCAATCACAGACCCCAGACCCCAATCACAGACCCCAGACACCAATCACAGGGCCCAGACCTCATTCACAGAGCCCAGACACCGATCACAGACCGCAGAAACTAATCACAGGGCCCAGAATCCAATCACAGGGCCCAGAATCCAATCACAGGGCCCAAACAGCCATCACAGGGCACAGACCAGAATCACAGGGCCCAGAACACAATCACAGGGCCCAGACACTGATCACAGACCGCAGACACTAATCACAGGGCCCAGTATCCAATCACAGGGCCCAAACAGCAATCACAGGGCTCAGACCACAATCACAGGGCCCAGAACACAATCACTGGGCCCAGACCCCAATCACAGGGCCCAGACCCGAATTACAGGGCCCAGACATCAATCACTGGCTCCTGACCTCAATCACAGAGCCCAGACACCGATCACAGACCGCAGAAACTAATCACAGGGCCCAGAATCCAATCACAGGGCCCAGAATCCAATCACTGGGCCCAAACAGCAATCACAGGGCACAGACTCCAATTACTGGGCCCAGACCCCAATCACAGGGCCCAGACACCGATCACAGGGCCCAGACCACGATCACAGAGCCCAGGCACCAATCACTGCGCCCAGACCACAATCACTGGACCCAGACCATGGTCACAGGGCCCACACCCCAATCATAGGGCCCAGACACCAGTCACTGGGCCCATACCCCGATCACAGTTCCCAGACCCCGATCACAGAGCCCAGACACCAATCACAGCGCCCAGACCACAATCACTGGGCCCAGACCATGATCACAGGGCCCAGAGCCCAATCACAGGGCCCAAACCTCAATCACAGGGCCCAGACCCTAATCACAGACCCCAGACCTCAATCACAGGGCCTCGACTTCAAACACTGGGCCCAGACGCCAAACACTAGGCCCAGAATTCAATCACAGACCCCAGACACCAATCACAGGACCCAGACCCCAATCACAGTGCCCAGACCCCAATCACAGACCCCAGACCCCAATCACAGACCCCAGACCCCAATCACAGAATCCAGACACCAATCACAGGGCCCAAACCACAACCACAGGGCCCAGACCCCAATCACAGGGTTCAGACCTCAATCACAAGGCCCAGACCACAATCACAGGGCCCAGACCCCAATCACAGGGCCCACACACCAATCACTGGGCCCAGACCCCGATCACACGGCCCAGACCCTAATCACAGACCTCAGTCATCAAACACAGGGACCAGACCTCAAACACTGGGCCCAGACCCCAATCACAGGGCCCAGACCGCAATCAAAGGGCCCATACCCCAATCATAGGGCCCAGACCCCAATCACAGTGCCCACACCCCAATCACAGACCCCAGACACCAATCACAGGTCCTAGAACTCAAACATTGTGCCTAGACCTCAAACACTGGTCCCAGACCCCAAACACAGGGCCCAGTCCCCAATCACAGGACCCAGACCACAATCACAGGGCCCACACCCCAATCACAGACCCCTGACACCAATCACAGGACCCAGAGCTCAAACACTGGGCCCAGACCTCAAACACTGGGCCCAGACCCCAATCACAGACCCCAGACACCAGTCATAGGACCCAGACCTCAAACAATGGGCCCAGACCCCAATCACAGGGCCCAGACCCCAATCACAGGGCCCAGACACCAATCAGAAGGCCCAGCCCTCAATCACAGGGCCCAGACCCCAATCACAGGGCGAACCCAATCACAGGGCCCAGACCCCAATCACAGGACCCAGACACTAATCAGAAGGCCCAGACCTCAATCACAGGGCCCAGACCCCGATCAAAGGGCCCAGACCCCAATCACAGGGCCCAGACACCGATCACAGACTGCAGACACTAATCACAGTGCCCAGAATCCAATTTCAGACCCCAGACTCCAATCACAGGGCGCAAACCCTAATCACAGACCCCAGTCCTCAATTACAGACCCCAAATCCCAATCACAGGGCCCAGACCCCAATCACAGGGCCAAGACCCCAATCACAGACAGATTCCAATCACAGACCCCAGACCCCAATCACAGATAGACCCCAATCACAGAGCACAGACCCCAATCACAGACAAACCCCAATCACAGGGCCCAGACCCCAATCACAGACAGACCCCAATCACAGGGCCCAGACCCCAATCACAGGGCCCAGACCCCAATCACAGGGCCCAGACCTCAATTACAGGGCCCAGACATCAATCACTGGCTCCTGACCTCAATCACAGAGCCCAGACACTGATCACAGACCGCAGAAACTAATCACAGGGCCCAGAATCCAATCACAGGGCCCAGAATCCAATCACTGGGCCCAAACAGCAATCACAGGGCACAGACTCCAATCACTGGGTCCAGACGCCAATCACAGGGCCCAGACCCCGACCACAGGACCCAGAACCCGATCACAGAGCCCTGACACAAATCACTGCGCCCATACCACAATCACTGGGCCCAGACCATGATCACAGGGCCCAGACCCCAATCACAGGGCGCAGACACCATTCATGGGCCCAGACCCAGATCACAGGTCCCAGACACCGATCACAGAGCCAAGACATCAATCACTGCGCCCAGACCACAATCACTGAGCCCAGACCATGATCACATGGCCCAGAGCCCAATCACAGGGCCCAGACATCAATCACAGTGCCCAGACCGCAATCACAGACCCCAGACCTCAATCACAGGGCCCAGACTTCAAACACTGGGCCCAGACGCCAAACACTGGGCCCAGACCTTAATCACAGACCCCAGACACCAATCACAGGACCCAGACCCCAATCACAGTGCCCAGACACCAATCACAGACCCCAGCCCCAATCACAGACGCCAGACCCCAATCACAGAATCCAGACAGCAATCACAGGGCCCAAACCACAACCACAGGGCCCAGACCCCAATCACAGGGTACAGACCTCAATCACAAGGCCCAGACCACAATCACAGGGCCCAGACTCCAATCACAGGGCCCAGACACCAATCACTGGGCCCAGACCCAGATCACATGTACCAGACCCTAATCACAGATCCCAGTCATCAAACACAGGGACCAGACTTCAAACACTGGGCCCAGACCCCAATCACAGGGCCCAGACCCCAATCACAGGGCCCAGACCCCAATCACAGGGCCCATACCCCAATCATAGGGCCCAGACACCAATCACAGGGCCCACACCCCAATCATAGACCCCAGACACCAATCACAGGTCCTAGACCTCAAACATTGGGCCTAGACCTCAAACACTGGGCCCAGACCCTAAACACAGGGCCCAATCCCCAATCACAGGGCCCAGACCACAATCACAGGGCCCACACCCCAATCACAGACCCCTGACACCAATCACAGGACCCAGAACGCAAACACTTGGCCCAGACCCCAATCACAGACCCCAGACACCAATCATAGGACCCAGACCTCAAACACTGGGCCCAGACCCCAATCACAGGGCCCAGACCCCAATCACAGGGCCCAGACACCAATCACAGGGCCCAGACCTCAATCACAGGGCCCAGACCCCAATCACAGGGCCCAGACCCCAATCACAGGGCTCAGACCCCGATCACAGGGCCCAGACCCCGATCCCAGGGCCCAGACACCAATCACAGGGCCCAGTCACCAATCACTGATCCCAGACCACAATCACAGAACTCAGACCCCAGTCACAGGACCCAGACCACAATCACAGGGCCGAGTTACCAATCACAGATCCCAGATGCCAATCACAGAACTCAGACCCCAATCACAGGACCCAGACCACAATCACTGAGCCCAGACACCAAACACTGGGCCCAGACCCCAATCATTGGCGCCTGACCTCAATCACAGACCCCAATCACAGGGCCCAGACCCCAAACTCTGGGGCCCAGACACCAATTACTGGGCCCAGAACACAATCACAGACCCCAGACTCCAATCACATGGCGCAGATTCTAATCACAGACCCCAGTCCTCAATTACTGACCCCAAATCACAATCACAGGGCCCAGACCCCAATCACAGCTCCCAGACCCCAATCACAGGGCCCAGACCCCAATCATAGGTCCCAGACCCCAATCACAGGGCCCAGACCCAAATCGCAGTGCACAGACCCCGATCACATGGCCCAGAGCCGATCACAGAAAGCAGGCATTAATCACAGGGCCCAGAATCCAATCACATGGCCCAGACACCAATTACAGGGCCCAGACACCAGTCACAGGGCCATGACCCCAATCACAGGGCCCAGACCCCGATCACAGGGCCCAGACCCCAATCACAGGGCCCAGCCCCGATCACAGGGCCCAGACCCCGATCACACGACCCATACCGCAATCACAGGGCCCAGACCCCAATCACTGGGCCCAGACCCAGATTACTGGCCCAGTCACCGATCACAAGACCCAGGCACCGATCACTGAGCCAAGATCCCAATCACAGACCCCAGACTACAATACCAGGGTGCATACCCTAATCACAGACCCCAGACCCCAATCACAGATCCCAGACCCCAAACATCAATCACAGGGTCCAGACCACAATCACAGTTCCCAGTCCCCAATCACAGACCCCAGACCCCAATCACAGGTCCCAGACCCCGATCACAGGGCCCAGACCCCGATCCCAGGGCCCAGACACCAATCACAGGGCCCAGACACCAATCACTGATCCCAGACCACAATCACAGAACTCAGACCCCAGTCACAGGACCCAGACCACAATCACAGGGCCGAGTCACCAATCACTGATCCAAGATGCCAATCACAGAACTCAGACCCCAATCACAGGACCCAGACCACAATCACTGAGCCCAGACACCAAACACTGGGCCCAGACCCCAATCATTGGCCCCTGACCTCAATCACAGACCCCAATCACAGGGCCCAGACCCCAAACTCTGGGGCCCAGACACCAATTACTGGGCCCAGAACACAATCACAGACCCCAGACTCCAATCACATGGCGCAGATTCTAATCACAGACCCCAGTCCTCAATTACTGACCCCAAATCCCAATCACAGGGCCCAGACCCCAATCACAGCGCCCAGACCCCAATCACAGGGCCCAGACCCCAATCATAGGTCCCAGACCCAAATCACAGGGCCCAGACCCAAATCACAGTGCACAGACCCCGATCACATGGCCCAGAGCCGATCACAGAAAGCAGGCATTAATCACAGGGCCCAGAATCCAATCACATGGCCCAGACACCAATTACAGGGCCCAGACACCAGTCACAGGGCCCTGACCCCAATCACAGGGCCCAGACCCCGATCACAGGGCCCAGACCCCAATCACAGTGCCCAGACCCCGATCACAGGGCCCAGACCCCGATCACACGGCCCATACCGCAATCACAGGGCCCAGACCCAAATCACTGGGCCCAGACACCGATTACTGGCCCAGTCACCGATCACAAGACCCAGGCACCGATCACTGAGCCAAGATCCCAATCACAGACCCCAGAATCCAATCACAGACCCCAGACCCCAATCACAGGTCCCAGACCCCGATCACAGGGCCCAGACCCCGATCCCAGGGCCCAGACACCAATCACAGGGCCCAGACACCAATCACTGATCCCAGACCACAATCACAGAACTCAGACCCCAGTCACAGGACCCAGACCACAATCACAGGGCCGAGTCACCAATCACTGATCCCAGATGCCAATCACAGAACTCAGACCCCAATCACAGGACCCCGACCACAATCACTGAGCCCAGACACCAAACACTGGGCCCAGACCCCAATCATTGGCCCCTGACCTAAATCACAGACCCCAATCACAGGGCCCAGACCCCAAACTCTGGGGCCCAGACACCAATTACTGGGCCCAGAACACAATATCAGACCCCAGACTCCAATCACATGGCGCAGATTCTAATCACAGACCCCAGTCCTCAATTACTGACCCCAAATCCCAATCACAGGGCCCAGACCCCAATCACAGCGCCCAGACCCCAATCACAGGGCCCAGACCCCAATCATAGGTCCCAGACCCAAATCACAGGGCCCAGACCCAAATCACAGTGCACAGACCGCGATCACATGGCCCAGAGCCGATCACAGAAAGCAGGCATTAATCACAGGGCCCAGAATCCAATCACATGGCCCAGACACCAATTACAGGGCCCAGACACCAGTCACAGGGCCCTGACCCCAATCACAGGGCCCAGACCCCGATCACAGGGCCCAGACCCCAATCACAGGGCCCAGACCCCGATCACACGGCCCATACCGCAATCACAGGGCCCAGACCCCAATCACTGGGCCCAGACCCCGATTACTGGCCCAGTCACCGATGACAAGACCCAGTCACCGATCACTGAGCCAAGATCCCAATCACAGACCCCAGACTACAATCACAGGGTGCAGACCCTAATCACAGACCCCAGACCCCAATCACAGATCCCAGACCCCAAACATCAATCACAGGGTCCAGACCCCAATCACAGTTCCCAGTCCCCAATCACAGACCCCAGTCTCCAATCACAGACCCCAGACCCCAATCACAGGTCCCAGACACCGATCACATGGCCCAGACACCAATATCTTCGCCGAGACCCCAGTAACAGGGCACTGAAACTAATCAAAGGGCCCAGACCACAGTCACAGGGCCCAGACACCGACCACAGGGCCCAGACCCAATCAGAGGGCCCAGCCCCTGATCACAGGGCCCAGACCCCAATCACTGGGCGCAGACCCCAATCACAGGCCCCAGACCCCAATCTAAGTGCACAGAACCCAATCACAGACCACAGACCCCAATCACTGGGCGCAGACCCCAATCACTGGGCGCTGACCCTAATCACAGGGGCCAGACGTCAATCACCAGGCCCAGACCACAATCACAGACCCCAGACTCCAATCACAGGGCGCAGACCCTAATCAAAAACCCCAGTCCTCAATCACAGACCCCAAATCCCAATCACAGGTCCCAGACCCCAAACACAGGACCCAGACCCCAATCACAGGGCCCAGACGCCAATCACAGGATCCAGACACCAATCACAGGGCCCAGACCCCAATCACAGTGCCAAGACCCCTATCACAGACAGACCCCAATCACAGATCCCAGGCCTCAATCACAGATAGACCCCAATCACAGAGCCCAGACCCCAATCACAGACAAACCCCAATCACAGGGCCCAGACACCAATCACAGACAGACCCGAATCACAGGGCCCAGACCACAATCACAGGGCCCAGACACAAATCACAGGGCCCAGACCCCCATTACAGAGCCCAGACATCAATCACTGGCTCCTGACCTCAATCACAGAGCCCAGACACCGATCACAGACCGCAGAAACCAATCACAGGGCCCAGAATCCAATCACTGGGCCCAAACAGCAATCACAGGCCACAGACTCCAATCACTGGGCCCAGACCCCAATCACAGGACCCAGACCCCGATCACAGGGCCCAGACCCCGATCACAGAGCCCAGACACCAATCACTGCGCCCAGACCACAATCTCTGGGCCCAGACAATGATCACAGGGCCCAGAGCCCAATCACAGGGCCCAGACCTCAATCACAGGGCCCAGACTTCAAACACTGGGCCCAGACGCCAAACACTGGGCCCAGACCTCAATCACAGACCCCAGACACCAATCACAGCACCCAGACCTCAATCACAGTGCCCATACACCAATCACAGACCCCAGAGCCCAATCACAGACCCCAGACCCCAATCACAGAATCCAGACACCAATCACAGGGCCCAAACCACAACCACAGGGCCCAGACCCCAATCACAGGGTCCAGACCTCAATCACAAGGCCCAGACCACAATCACAGGGCCCAGACCCCAATCACAGGGTCCAGACACCAATCACTGGGCCCAGACCCCGATCACACGGCCCAGACCCTAATCACAGACCCCAGTCATCAAACACAGGGACCAGACCTCAAACACTGGGCCCAGACCCCAATCACAGGGCCCAGAACACAATCACAGGGCCCAGACCCCAATCACAGGGCCCATACCCCAATCATAAGGCCCAGACCCCAATCACAGGGCCCACACCACAATCACAGACCCCAGACACCAATCACAGGTCCTAGAATTCAAACTTTGGGCCTAGACATCAAACACTGGACCCAGACCCCAAACACAGTGCCCAGACCACAATCACAGGGCCCAGACCACAATCACAGGGCCCACACCCCAATCACAGACCCCTGACACCAATCACAGGATCCAGACCTCAAGCACTGGGCCGAGACCTCAAACACTGGGCCCAGACCTCAATCACAGACCCCAGACACCAATCATAGGAAACAGACCTCAAACACTGGGCCCAGACCCCAATCACAGGGCCCAGACACCAATCACAGTGCCCAGACACCAATCCCAGTGCCCAGACCTCAATCACAGGACCCAGACCCAAATCACAGTGCCCAGAACTCTATCACAGGGCCCAGACCCCGATCACAGGGCCCAGACCCCGATCCCAGGGCCCTGACACCAATCACAGGACCCAGACACCAATCACAGATCCCAGACAACAATCACAGAAATCAGACCCCAATCACAGGACCCAGACCCCAATCACTGGGCCCAGACCACGATCACTGGCCCAGTCCCCGATCACAAGACCCAGGCACCGATCACTGAGCCAAGATCCCAATCACAGACCCCAGACTACAATCACAGGGCGCAGACCCTAATCACAAAACCCAGAACCCAATCACAGATCCCAGACCCCAAACACCAATCACAGGGTCCAGACCCTAATCACAGTTCCCAGACCCCAATCACAGACCCCAGTCTCCAATCACAGACCCCAGACCGCAATCACAGGGCCCAGACACCGATTACAGGGCCCAGACACCAATATCTTCGCCGAGACCACAGTAACAGGGCCCTGATCATAATCAAAGGGCCCAGACCACTGTCACAGGGCCCAGACACCGACAACAGGGCCCAGACCCAATCAGAGGGCCCACACCCCAATCACAGACCCCTGACACCAATCACAGGACCCAGAACGCAAACACTTGGCCCAGACCCCAATCACAGACCCCAGACACCAATCATAGGACCCAGACCTCAAACACTGGGCCCAGACCCCAATCACAGGGCCCAGACCACAATCACAGGGCCCAGACACCAATCACAGGGCCCAGACATCAATCACAGGGCCCAGACCCCAATCACAGGGCCCAGACCCCAATCACAGGGCTCAGACCCCGATCACAGGGCCCAGACCCCGATCCCAGGGCCCAGACACCAATCACAGGGCCCAGTCACCAATCACTGATCCCAGACCACAATCACAGAACTCAGACCCCAGTCACAGGACCCAGACCACAATCACAGGGCCGAGTTACCAATCACAGATCCCAGATGCCAATCACAGAACTCAGACCCCAATCACAGGACCCAGACCACAATCACTGAGCCCAGACACCAAACACTGGGCCCAGACCCCAATCATTGGCGCCTGACCTCAATCACAGACCCCAATCACAGGGCCCAGACCCCAAACTCTGGGGCCCAGACACCAATTACTGGGCCCAGAACACAATCACAGACCCCAGACTCCAATCACATGGCGCAGATTCTAATCACAGACCCCAGTCCTCAATTACTGACCCCAAATCACAATCACAGGGCCCAGACCCCAATCACAGCTCCCAGACCCCAATCACAGGGCCCAGACCCCAATCATAGGTCCCAGACCCCAATCACAGGGCCCAGACCCAAATCGCAGTGCACAGACCCCGATCACATGGCCCAGAGCCGATCACAGAAAGCAGGCATTAATCACAGGGCCCAGAATCCAATCACATGGCCCAGACACCAATTACAGGGCCCAGACACCAGTCACAGGGCCATGACCCCAATCACAGGGCCCAGACCCCGATCACAGGGCCCAGACCCCAATCACAGGGCCCAGCCCCGATCACAGGGCCCAGACCCCGATCACACGACCCATACCGCAATCACAGGGCCCAGACCCCAATCACTGGGCCCAGACCCAGATTACTGGCCCAGTCACCGATCACAAGACCCAGGCACCGATCACTGAGCCAAGATCCCAATCACAGACCCCAGACTACAATACCAGGGTGCATACCCTAATCACAGACCCCAGACCCCAATCACAGATCCCAGACCCCAAACATCAATCACAGGGTCCAGACCACAATCACAGTTCCCAGTCCCCAATCACAGACCCCAGACCCCAATCACAGGTCCCAGACCCCGATCACAGGGCCCAGACCCCGATCCCAGGGCCCAGACACCAATCACAGGGCCCAGACACCAATCACTGATCCCAGACCACAATCACAGAACTCAGACCCCAGTCACAGGACCCAGACCACAATCACAGGGCCGAGTCACCAATCACTGATCCAAGATGCCAATCACAGAACTCAAACCCCAATCACAGGACCCAGACCACAATCACTGAGCCCAGACACCAAACACTGGGCCCAGACCCCAATCATTGGCCCCTGACCTCAATCACAGACCCCAATCACAGGGCCCAGACCCCAAACTCTGGGGCCCAGACACCAATTACTGGGCCCAGAACACAATCACAGACCCCAGACTCCAATCACATGGCGCAGATTCTAATCACAGACCCCAGTCCTCAATTACTGACCCCAAATCCCAATCACAGGGCCCAGACCCCAATCACAGCGCCCAGACCCCAATCACAGGGCCCAGACCCCAATCATAGGTCCCAGACCCAAATCACAGGGCCCAGACCCAAATCACAGTGCACAGACCCCGATCACATGGCCCAGAGCCGATCACAGAAAGCAGGCATTAATCACAGGGCCCAGAATCCAATCACATGGCCCAGACACCAATTACAGGGCCCAGACACCAGTCACAGGGCCCTGACCCCAATCACAGGGCCCAGACCCCGATCACAGGGCCCAGACCCCAATCACAGTGCCCAGACCCCGATCACAGGGCCCAGACCCCGATCACACGGCCCATACCGCAATCACAGGGCCCAGACCCAAATCACTGGGCCCAGACACCGATTACTGGCCCAGTCACCGATCACAAGACCCAGGCACCGATCACTGAGCCAAGATCCCAATCACAGACCCCAGAATCCAATCACAGACCCCAGACCCCAATCACAGGTCCCAGACCCCGATCACAGGGCCCAGACCCCGATCCCAGGGCCCAGACACCAATCACAGGGCCCAGACACCAATCACTGATCCCAGACCACAATCACAGAACTCAGACCCCAGTCACAGGACCCAGACCACAATCACAGGGCCGAGTCACCAATCACTGATCCCAGATGCCAATCACAGAACTCAGACCCCAATCACAGGACCCCGACCACAATCACTGAGCCCAGACACCAAACACTGGGCCCAGACCCCAATCATTGGCCCCTGACCTAAATCACAGACCCCAATCACAGGGCCCAGACCCCAAACTCTGGGGCCCAGACACCAATTACTGGGCCCAGAACACAATCACAGACCCCAGACTCCAATCACATGGCGCAGATTCTAATCACAGACCCCAGTCCTCAATTACTGACCCCAAATCCCAATCACAGGGCCCAGACCCCAATCACAGCGCCCAGACCCCAATCACAGGGCCCAGACCCCAATCATAGGTCCCAGACCCAAATCACAGGGCCCAGACCCAAATCACAGTGCACAGACCGCGATCACATGGCCCAGAGCCGATCACAGAAAGCAGGCATTAATCACAGGGCCCAGAATCCAATCACATGGCCCAGACACCAATTACAGGGCCCAGACACCAGTCACAGGGCCCTGACCCCAATCACAGGGCCCAGACCCCGATCACAGGGCCAAGACCCCAATCACAGGGCCCAGACCCCGATCACACGGCCCATACCGCAATCACAGGGCCCAGACCCCAATCACTGGGCCCAGACCCCGATTACTGGCCCAGTCACCGATGACAAGACCCAGGCACCGATCACTGAGCCAAGATCCCAATCACAGACCCCAGACTACAATCACAGGGTGCAGACCCTAATCACAGACCCCAGACCCCAATCACAGATCCCAGACCCCAAACATCAATCACAGGGTCCAGACCCCAATCACAGTTCCCAGTCCCCAATCACAGACCCCAGTCTCCAATCACAGACCCCAGACCCCAATCACAGGTCCCAGACACCGATCACATGGCCCAGACACCAATATCTTCGCCGAGACCCCAGTAACAGGGCACTGAAACTAATCAAAGGGCCCAGACCACAGTCACAGGGCCCAGACACCGACCACAGGGCCCAGACCCAATCAGAGGGCCCAGCCCCTGATCACAGGGCCCAGACCCCAATCACTGGGCGCAGACCCCAATCACAGGCCCCAGACCCCAATCTAAGTGCACAGAACCCAATCACAGACCACAGACCCCAATCACTGGGCGCAGACCCCAATCACTGGGCGCTGACCCTAATCACAGGGGCCAGACGTCAATCACCAGGCCCAGACCACAATCACAGACCCCAGACTCCAATCACAGGGCGCAGACCCTAATCAAAAACCCCAGTCCTCAATCACAGACCCCAAATCCCAATCACAGGTCCCAGACCCCAAACACAGGACCCAGACCCCAATCACAGGGCCCAGACGCCAATCACAGGATCCAGACACCAATCACAGGGCCCAGACCCCAATCACAGTGCCAAGACCCCTATCACAGACAGACCCCAATCACAGATCCCAGGCCTCAATCACAGATAGACCCCAATCACAGAGCCCAGACACCAATCACAGACAAACCCCAATCACAGGGCCCAGACACCAATCACAGACAGACCCGAATCACAGGGCCCAGACCACAATCACAGGGCCCAGACACAAATCACAGGGCCCAGACCCCCATTACAGAGCCCAGACATCAATCACTGGCTCCTGACCTCAATCACAGAGCACAGACACCGATCACAGACCGCAGAAACCAATCACAGGGCCCAGAATCCAATCACTGGGCCCAAACAGCAATCACAGGCCACAGACTCCAATCACTGGGCCCAGACCCCAATCACAGGACCCAGACACCGATCACAGGGCCCAGACCCCGATCACAGAGCCCAGACACCAATCACTGCGCCCAGACCACAATCTCTGGGCCCAGACAATGATCACAGGGCCCAGAGCCCAATCACAGGGCCCAGACCTCAATCACAGGGCCCAGACTTCAAACACTGGGCCCAGACGCCAAACACTGGGCCCAGACCTCAATCACAGACCCCAGACACCAATCACAGCACCCAGACCTCAATCACAGTGCCCATACACCAATCACAGACCCCAGAGCCCAATCACAGACCCCAGACCCCAATCACAGAATCCAGACACCAATCACAGGGCCCAAACTACAACCACAGGGCCCAGACCCCAATCACAGGGTCCAGACCTCAATCACAAGTCCCAGACCACAATCACAGGGCCCAGACCCCAATCACAGGGTCCAGACACCAATCACTGGGCCCAGACCCCGATCACACGGCCCAGACCCTAATCACAGACCCCAGTCATCAAACACAGGGACCAGACCT
This sequence comes from Pristiophorus japonicus, assembly GCF_044704955.1. NCBI lineage: Eukaryota > Metazoa > Chordata > Chondrichthyes > Pristiophoridae > Pristiophorus > Pristiophorus japonicus. Next base: position 6,617,355 of record NC_092011.1, read on the forward strand.
CAAACACTGGGCCCAGACCCCAATCACAGGTCCCAGAACACAATCACAGGGCCCAGACCCCAATCACAGGGCCCATACCCCAATCATAAGGCCCAGACCCCAATCACAGGGCCCACACCACAATCACAGACCCCAGACACCAATCACAGGTCCTAGAATTCAAACTTTGGGCCTAGACATCAAACACTGGACCCAGACCCCAAACACAGTGCCCAGACCACAATCACAGGGCCCAGACCACAATCACAGGGCCCACACCCCAATCACAGACCCCTGACACCAATCACAGGATCCAGACCTCAAGCACTGGGCCGAGACCTCAAACACTGGGCCCAGACCTCAATCACAGACCCCAGACACCAATCATAGGAAACAGACCTCAAACACTGGGCCCAGACCCCAATCACAGGGCCCAGACACCAATCACAGTGCCCAGACACCAATCCCAGTGCCCAGACCTCAATCACAGGACCCAGACCCAAATCACAGTGCCCAGAACTCTATCACAGGGCCCAGACCCCGATCACAGGGCCCAGACCCCGATCCCAGGGCCCTGACACCAATCACAGGACCCAGACACCAATCACAGATCCCAGACAACAATCACAGAAATCAGACCCCAATCACAGGACCCAGACCCCAATCACTGGGCCCAGACCACGATCACTGGCCCAGTCCCCGATCACAAGACCCAGGCACCGATCACTGAGCCAAGATCCCAATCACAGACCCCAGACTACAATCACAGGGCGCAGACCCTAATCACAAAACCCAGAACCCAATCACAGATCCCAGACCCCAAACACCAATCACAGGGTCCAGACCCTAATCACAGTTCCCAGACCCCAATCACAGACCCCAGTCTCCAATCACAGACCCCAGACCGCAATCACAGGGCCCAGACACCGATTACAGGGCCCAGACACCAATATCTTCGCCGAGACCACAGTAACAGGGCCCTGATCATAATCAAAGGGCCCAGACCACTGTCACAGGGCCCAGACACCGACAACAGGGCCCAGACCCAATCAGAGGGCCCAGACCCCGATCACAGGGCCCAGACCCCAATCACTGGGCGCAGACCACAATCACAGGCCCCAGTCCCCAATCAAAGTGCACAGACCCCAATCACAGACCACAGACCACAATCACTGGGCATAGACCCCAATCACTGGACGCAGACCCTAATCACAGGGCCCAGACGTCAATCACCAGGCCCAGACCACAATCACAGCGCCCAGACCCAAACTCTGTGGCCCAGACAATAAACACTGGGCCCAGACCACAATCACAGACCCAAATTCCAATCACAGGGCGCAGACCCTAATAAAAACCCCAGTCCTCAATCACAGACATCGAATCCCAATCACAGGGCCCAGACCCCAAACACAGGACCCAGACCCCAATCACAGGGCCTAGACCACAATCACAGGACGCAGACAACAATCACAGGGCCCAGACCCCAATCACAGGACCCAGACCCCAAACAATGGGCCCAGACCGCAAACATTGGGCCCAGACCCCAATCACTGGCTCCTCACCTCAATCACAGGGCCCAGACACCGATCACAGACTGCAGACACTAATCACAGTGCCCAGAATCCATTTACAGACCCCAGACTCCAATCACAGGGCGCAGACCCTAATCACAGACCCCAGTCCTCAATTACAGACCCCAAATCCCAATCACAGGGCCCAGACCCCAATCACAGGGCCAAGACCACAATCACAGACAGACCCCAATCACAGACACCAGAGCCCAATCACAGATAGACCCCAATCACAGAGCCCAGACCCCAATCACAGACAAACCCCAATCACTGGGCCCAGACCCCAATCACAGACAGACCCGAATCGCAGGGCCCAGACACCAATCATAGGGCCCAGACCCCAATCACAGGGCCCAGATCCCAATTACAGGGCCCAGACATCAATCACTGGCTCCTGACCTCAATCACAGAGCCCAGACACCGATCACAGACCGCAGAAACTAATCACAGGGCCCAGAATCCAATCACAGGGCCCAGAATCCAATCACTGGACCCAAACAGCAATCACAGGGCACAGACTCCAATCACTGGGCCCAGACCCCAATCACAGGACCGAGACCCCGATCTCAGGGCCCAGACCCCGATCACAGAGCCCAGACACCAATCACTGCGCCCAGACCACAATCACTGGGCCCAGACCATGATCACAGGGCCCAGAGCCAAATCGCAGGGCCCAGACCTCAATCACAGGGCCCAGACCACAATCACAGACCCCAGACCTCAATCAAAGGGCCCAGACTTCAAACACTGGGCCCAGACGCCAAACACTGGGCCCAGACCTCAATCACAGACCCCAGACACCAATCACAGGACCCAGACCCAAATCACAGTGCCCAAACCCCAATCACAGACCCCAGACCCCAATCACAGATCCCAGACCCCAATCACAGAATCCAGACACCAATCACAGTGCCCAAACCACAACCACAGTGCCCAGACCCCAATCACAGGGTCCAGACCTCAATCACAAGGCCCAGACCCCAATCACAGACCCCAGACCCCAATCACAGGGCCCAGACACCAATCACTGGGCCCAGACATCGATCACACGGCCCAGACCCTAATCACAGACCTCAGTCATCAAACACAGGGACCAGACCTCAAACACTGGGCCCAGACCCCAATCACAGGGCCCAGACACCAATCACAGGGCCCAGACCCCAATCACAGGGCCCATATCCCAATCATAGGGCCCAGACCCCAATCACAGTGCACACACACCAATCACAGACCCCAGACACCAATCACAGGTCCTAGATCTCAAACATTGGGCCTAGACCTCAAACACTGGGCCCAGACCCCAAACACTGGGCCCAGACCCCAATCATTGGTCCCTGACCCCAATCACAGACCCCAATCACAGGGCCCAGACCACAAACTCTGGGGCACACACACCAATTTCTGGGCCCAGAACACAATCACAGACCCCAGACTCCAATCACAGGGCGCAGATTCTAATCACAGACACCAGTCCTCAATTACAGACCCCAAATTCCAATCACAGGGCCCAGATTCCAATCACAGCTCCCAGACCCCAATCACAGTGCGCAGACCCCAATCATAGGTCCCAGACCCCAATCACAGGGCCCAGACCCAAATCACAGGGCACAGACCCCGATCACAGGGCCCAGAGCCGATCACAGAAAGCAGGCATTAATCACAGGGCCCAGAATCCAATCACATGGCCCAGACACCAATTACAGGGCCCAGACACCAGTCACAGGGCCCAGACCCCAATCGCAGGGCCCAGACTCCGATCACAGGGCCCAGACACCAATCACAGGGCCCAGACCCCGATCACAGGGCCCAGACCCCGATCACAGGGCGAGACCCCAATCACAGGGCCCAGACCCCAATCACTGGGCCCAGACCCCGATCACTGGCCCAGTCCCCGATCACAAGACCCAGGCCCCGATCACTGAGCCAAGATCCCAATCACAGACCCCAGACTACAATCACAGGGCGCAGACCCTAATCACAAAACCCAGACCCCAATCACAGATCCCAGACCCCAAACACCAATCACAGGGTCCAGACCCCAATCACAGTTCCCACACCCCAATCACAGACCCCAGTCTCCAATCACAGACCCCAGACCCCAATCACAGGGCCCAGACACCGATTACAGAGCCCAGGCACCAATATCTTCGCCGAGACCACAGTAACAGAGCCCTGATCATAATCAAAGGGCCCAGACCACAGTCACAGGGCCCAGACACTGACCACAGGGCCCAGACCCAATCAGAGGGCCCAGACCCCGATCACAAGGCCCAGACCCCAATCACTGGGCGCAGACCACAATCACAGTCCCCAGTCCCCAATCAAAGTGCACAGACCCCAATCACAGACCACAGACCCCAATCACTGGGCGTAGACCCCAATCACAGAGCGCAGACCTTAATCACAGGGCCCAGACGTCAATCACCAGGCCCAGACCACAATCACAGCGCCCAGACCCAAACTCTGTGGCCCAGACAATAAACACTGGGCCCAGACCACAATCACAGACCCAAACTCCAATCACAGGGCGCAGACCCTAATAAAAACCACAGTCCTCAATCACAGACCCCGAATCCCAATCACAGGGCCCAGACCCCAAACACAGGACCCAGACCCCAATCACAGGGCCTAGACCACAATCACAGGACGCAGACACCAATCACAGGGCCCAGACCCCAATCACAGGACCCAGACCCCAAACAATGGGCCCAGACCGCAAACATTGGGCCCAGACCCCAATCTCTGGCTCCTCACCTCAATCACAGGGCCCAGACACCGATCACAGACTGCAGACACTAATCACCGTGCCCAGAATCCAATTACAGACCCCAGACTCCAATCACAGGGTGCAGACCCTAATCACAGACCCCAGTCCTCAATTACAGACCCCAAATCCCAATCACAGGGCCCAGACCCCAATCACAGGGCCAAGACCACAATCACAGACAGACCCCAATCACAGACCCCAGACCCCAATCACAGATAGACCCCAATCACAGAGCCCAGACCACAATCACAGACAAACCCCAATCACTGGGCCCAGACCCCAATCACAGACAGACCCGAATCACAGGGCCCAGACACCAATCATAGGGCCCAGACCCCAATCACAGGGCCCAGATCCCAATTACAGGGCCCAGACATCAATCACTGGCTCCTGACCTCAATCACAGAGCCCAGACACCGATCACAGACCGCAGAAACTAATCACAGGGCCCAGAATCCAATCACAGGGCCCGGAATCGAATCACTGGACCCAAACAGCAATCACAGGGCACAGACTCCAATCACTGGGCCCAGACCCCAATCACAGGACCGAGACCCCGATCTCAGGGCCCAGACCCCGATCACAGAGCCCAGACACCAATCACTGCGCCCAGACCACAATCACTGGGCCCAGACCATGATCACAGGGCCCAGAGCCCAATCGCAGGGCCCAGACCTCAATCACAGGGCCCAGACCCCAATCACAGACCCCAGACCTCAATCAAAGGGCCCAGACTTCAAACACTGGGCCCAGACGCCAAACACTGGGCCCAGACCTCAATCACAGACCCCAGACACCAATCACAGGACCCAGACCCAAATCACAGTGCCCAGACCCCAATCACAGACCCCAGACCCCAATCACAGATCCCAGACCCCAATCACAGAATCCAGACACCAATCACAGTGCCCAAACCACAACCACAGTGCCAGGACCCCAATCACAGGGTCCAGACCTCAATCACAAGGCCCAGACCCCAATCACAGACCCCAGACCCCAATCACAGGGCCCAGACACCAATCACTGGGCCCAGACCTCGATCACACGGCCCAGACCCTAATCACAGACGTCAGTCATCAAACACAGGGACCAGACCTCAAACACTGGGCCCAGACCCCATTCACAGGGCCCAGACACCAATCACAGGGCCCAGACCCCAATCACAGGGCCCATATCCCAATCATAGGGCCCAGACCCCAATCACAGTGCCCACACTTCAATCACAGACCCCAGACACCAATCACAGGTCCTAGACCTCAAACATTGGGCCTAGACCTCAAACACTGGGCCCAGACCCCAAACACTGGGCCCAGACCCCAATCATTGGCCCCTGACCCCAATCACAGACCACAATCACAGGGCCCAGACCAAAAACTCTGGGGCACGGACACCAATTACTGGGCCTAGAACACAATCACAGACCCCAGACTCCAATCACAGGGCGCAGATTCTAATCACAGACCCCAGTCCTCAATTACAGACCCCAAATTCCAATCACAGGGCCCAGACTCCAATCACAGCTCCCAGACACCAATCACAGTGCCCAGACCCCAATCATAGGTCCCAGACCCCAATCACAGGGCCCAGACCCAAATCACAGGGCACAGACCCCGATCACAGGGCCCAGAGCCGATCACAGAAAGGAGGCATTAATCACAGGGCCCAGATTCCAATCACATGGCCCAGACACCAATTACAGGGCCCAGACACCAGTCACAGGGCCCAGACCCCAATCGCAGGGCCCAGACTCCGATCACAGGGCCCAGACACCAATCACAGGGCCCAGACCCCGATCACAGGGCCCAGACCCCGATCACAGGGCGAGACCCCAATCACAGGGCCCAGACCCCAATCACTGGGCCCAGACCCCGATCACTGGCCCAGTCCCCGATCACAAGACCCAGGCCCCGATCACTGAGCCAAGATCCCAATCACAGACCCCAGACTACAATCACAGGGCGCAGACCCTAATCACAAAACCCAGACCCCAATCACAGATCCCAGACCCCAAACACCAATCACAGGGTCCAGACCCCAATCACAGTTCCCACACCCCAATCACAGACCCCAGTCTCCAATCACAGACCCCAGACCCCAATCACAGGGCCCAGACACCGATTACAGAGCCCAGGCACCAATATCTTCGCCGAGACCACAGTAACAGAGCCCTGATCATAATCAAAGGGCCCAGACCACAGTCACAAGCCCAGACACTGACCACAGGGCCCAGACCCAATCAGAGGGCCCAGACCCCGATCACAAGGCCCAGACCCCAATCACTGGGCGCAGACCACAATCACAGGCCCCAGTCCCCAATCAAAGTGCACAGACCCCAATCACAGACCACAGACCCCAATCACTGGGAGTAGACCCCAATCACAGAGCGCAGACCCTAATCACAGGGCCCAGACGTCAATCACCAGGCCCAGACCACAATCACAGCGCCCAGACCCAAACTCTGTGGCCCAGACAATAAACACTGGGCCCAGACCACAATCACAGACCCAAACTCCAATCACAGGGCGCAGACCCTAATAAAAACCACAGTCCTCAATCACAGACCCCGAATCCCAATCACAGGGCCCAGACCCCAAACACAGGACCCAGACCCCAATCACAGGTCCTAGACCACAATCACAGGACGCAGACACCAATCACAGGGCCCAGACCCCAATCACAGGACCCAGACCCCAAACAATGGGCCAAACCGCAAACATTGGGCCCAGACCCCAATCACTGGCTCCTCACCTCAATCACAGGGCCCAGACACCGATCACAGACTGCAGACACTAATCACAGTGCCCAGAATCCAATTACAGACCCCAGACTCCAATCACAGGGTGCAGACCCTAATCACAGACCCCAGTCCTCAATTACAGACCCCAAATCCCAATCACAGGGCCCAGACCCCAATCACAGGGCCAAGACCACAATCACAGACAGACCCCAATCACAGACCCCAGACCCCAATCACAGATAGACCCCAATCACAGAGCCCAGACCACAATCACAGACAAACCCCAATCACTGGGCCCAGACCCCAATCACAGACAGACCCGAATCACAGGGCCCAGACACCAATCATAGGGCCCAGACCCCAATCACAGGGCCCAGATCCCAATTACAGGGCCCAGACATCAAGCACTGGCTCCTGACCTCAATCACAGAGCCCAGACACCGATCACAGACCGCAGAAACTAATCACAGGGCCCAGAATCCAATCACAGGGCCCGGAATCCAATCACTGGACCCAAACAGCAATCACAGGGCACAGACTCCAATCACTGGGCCCAGACCCCAATCACAGGACCGAGACACCGATCTCAGGGCCCAGACCCCGATCTCAGGGCCCAGACCCCGATCACAGAGCCCAGACGCCAAACACTGGGCCCAGACCTCAATCACAGACCCCAGACACCAATCACAGGACCCAGACCCAAATCACAGTGCCCAGACCCCAATCACAGACCCCAGACCCCAATCACAGATCCCAGACCCCAATCACAGAATCCAGACACCAATCACAGTGCCCAAACCACAACCACAGTGCCCAGACCCCAATCACAGGGTCCGGACCTCAATCACAAGGCCCAGACCCCAATCACAGACCCCAGACCCCAATCACAGGGCCCAGACACCAATCACTGGGCCCAGACCTCGATCACACGGCCCAGACCCTAATCACAGACGTCAGTCATCAAACACAGGGACCAGACCTCAAACACTGGGCCCAGACCCCAATCACAGGGCCCAGACACCAATCACAGGGCCCAGACCCCAATCACAGGGCCCATATCCCAATCATAGGGCCCAGACCCCAATCACAGTGCCCACACCCCAATCACAGACCCCAGACACCAATCACAGGTCCTAGACCTCAAACATTGGGCCTAGACCTCAAACACTGGGCCCAGACCCCAAACACTGGGCCCAGACCCCAATCATTGGCCCCTGACCCCAATCACAGACCACAATCACAGGGCCCAGACCAAAAACTCTGGGGCACAGACACCAATTACTGGGCCTAGAACACAATCACAGACCCCAGACTCCAATCACAGGGCGCAGATTCTAATCACAGACCCCAGTCCTCAATTACAGACCCCAAATTCCAATCACAGGGCCCAGACTCCAATCACAGCTCCCAGACCCCAATCACAGTGCCCAGACCCCAATCATAGGTTCCAGACCCCAATCACAGGGCCCAGACCCAAATCACAGGGCACAGACCCCGATCACAGGGCCCAGAGCCGATCACAGAAAGCAGGCATTAATCACAGGGCCCAGATTCCAATCACATGGCCCAGACACCAATTACAGGGCCCAGACACCAGTCACAGGGCCCAGACCCCAATCGCAGGGCCCAGACTCCGATCACAGGGCCCAGACACCAATCACAGGGCCCAGACCCCGATCACAGGGCCCAGACCCCGATCACAGGGCGAGACCCCAATCACAGGGCCCAGACCCCAATCACTGGGCCCAGACCCCGATCACTGGCCCAGTCCCCGATCACAAGACCCAGGCCCCGATCACTGAGCCAAGATCCCAATCACAGACCCCAGACTACAATCACAGGGCGCAGACCCTAATCACAAAACCCAGACCCCAATCACAGATCCCAGACCCCAAACACCAATCACAGGGTCCAGACCCCAATCACAGTTCCCACACCCCAATCACAGACCCCAGTCTCCAATCACAGACCCCAGACCCCAATCACAGGGCCCAGACACCGATTACAAAGCCCAGGCACCAATATCTTCGCCGAGACCACAGTAACAGAGCCCTGATCATAATCAAAGGGCCCAGACCACAGTCACAGGGCCCAGACACTGACCACAGGGCCCAGACCCAATCAGAGGGCCCAGACCCCGATCACAAGGCCCAGACCCCAATCACTGGGCGCAGACCACAATCACAGGCCCCAGTCCCCAATCAAAGTGCACAGACCCCAATCACAGACCACAGACCCCAATCACTGGGCGTAGACCCCAATCACAGAGCGCAGACCCTAATCACAGGGCCCAGACGTCAATCACCAGGCCCAGACCACAATCACAGCGCCCAGACCCAAACTCTGTGGCCCAGACAATAAACACTGGGCCCAGACCACAATCACAGACCCAAACTCCAATCACAGGGCGCAGACCCTAATAAAAACCACAGTCCTCAATCACAGACCCCGAATCCCAATCACAGGGCCCAGACCCCAAACACAGGACCCAGACCCCAATCACAGGGCCTAGACCACAATCACAGGACGCAGACACCAATCACAGGGCCCAGACCCCAATCACAGGACCCAGACACCAAACAATGGGCCCAGACCGCAAACATTGGGCCCAGACCACAATCACTGGCTCCTCACCTCAATCACAGGGCCCAGACACCGATCACAGACTGCAGACACTAATCACAGTGCCCAGAATCCAATTTCAGACCCCAGACTCCAATCACAGGGTGCAGACCCTAATCACAGACCCCAGTCCTCAATTACAGACCCCAAATCCCAATCACAGGGCCCAGACCCCAATCACAGGGCCAAGACCACAATCACAGACAGACCCCAATCACAGACCCCAGACCCCAATCACAGATAGACCCCAATCACAGAGCCCAGACCACAATCACAGACAAACCCCAATCACTGGGCCAAGACCCCAATCACAGACAGACCCGAATCACAGGGCCCAGACACCAATCATAGGGCCCAGACCCCAATCACAGGGCCCAGATCCCAATTACAGGGCCCAGACATCAATCACTGGCTCCTGACCTCAATCACAGAGCCCAGACACCGATCACAGACCGCAGAAACTAATCACAGGGCACAGAATCCAATCACAGGGCCCGGAATCCAATCACTGGACCCAAACAGCAATCACAGGGCACAGACTCCAATCACTGGGCCCAGACACCAAGCACAGGACCGAGACCCCGATCTCAGGGCCCAGACCCCGATCACAGAGCCCAGACACCAATCACTGCGCCCAGACCACAATCACTGGGCCCAGACCATGATCACAGGGCCCAGAGCCAAATCGCAGGGCCCAGACCTCAATCACAGGGCCCAGACCACAATCACAGACCCCAGACCTCAATCAAAGGGCCCAGACTTCAAACACTAGGCCCAGACGCCAAACACTGGGCCCAGACCTCAATCACAGACCCCAGACACCAATCACAGGATCCAGACCCAAATCACAGTGCCCAGACCCCAATCACAGACCCCAGACACCAATCACAGATCCCAGACCCCAATCACAGAATCCAGACACCAATCACAGTGCCCAAACCACAACCACAGTGCCCAGACCCCAATCACAGGGTCCAGACCTCAATCACAAGGCCCAGACCCCAATCACAGACGCCAGACCCCAATCACAGGGCCCAGACACCAATCACTGGGCCCAGACCTCGATCACACGGCCCAGACCCTAATCACAGACGTCAGTCATCAAACACAGGGACCAGACCTCAAACATTGGGCCCAGACCCCAATCACAGGGCCCAGACACCAATCACAGGGCCCAGACCCCAATCACAGGGCCCATATCCCAATCATAGGGCCCAGACCCCAATCACAGTGCCCACACCCCAATCACAGACCCCAGACACCAATCACAGGTCCTAGACCTCAAACATTGGGCCTAGACCTCAAACACTGGGCCCAGACCCCAAACACTGGGCCCAGACCCCAATCATTGGCACCTGACACCAATCACAGACCACAATCACAGGGCCCAGACCAAAAACTCTGGGCACAGACACCAATTACTGGGCCTAGAACACAATCACAGACCCCAGACTCCAATCACAGGGCGCAGATTCTAATCACAGACCCCAGTCCTCAATTACAGAGCCCAAATTCCAATCACAGGGCCCAGACTCCAATCACAGCTCCCAGACCCCAATCACAGTGCCCAGACCGCAATCATAGGTCCCAGACCCCAATCACAGGGCCCAGACCCAAATCACAGGGCACAGACCCCGATCACAGAGCCCAGAGCCGATCACAGAAAGCAGGCATTAATCACAGGGCCCAGATTCCAATCACATGGCCCAGACACCAATTACAGGGCCCAGACACCAGTCACAGGGCCCAGACCCCAATCACAGGGCCCAGACTCCGATCACAGGGCCCAGAACCCAATCACAGGGCCCAGACCCCGATCACAGGGCCCAGACCCCGATCACAGGGCGAGACCCCAATCACAGGGCCCAGACCCCAATCACTGGGCCCAGACCCCGATCACTGGCCCAGTCCCCGATCACAAGACCCAGGCCCCAAATCACTGAGCCAAGATCCCAATCACAGACCCCAGACTACAATCACTGGGTGCAGACCCTAATCACAGACCCCAGACCCCAATCACAGATCTCAGACCCCAAACACCAATCACAGGGTCCAGACCCCAATTACAGTTCCCAGACCCCAATCACAGACCCCAGACTCCAATCACAGACCCCAGACCCCAATCACAGGTCCCAGACACCAATCACAGGGCCCAGACACCAATATCTTCGCCGAGACCCCAGTAACAGGGCCCTGATCCTAATCAAAGTGCCCAGACCACAGTCACAGATCCCAGACACCGACCACAGGGCCCAGACCCAATCAGAGGGCCCAGACCCGGATCACAGGGCCCAGACCCCAATCACTGGGCGCAGACCCCAATCACAGGCCCCAGACCCCAATCAAAGTGCACAGAACCCAATCACAGACCACAGACCCCAATCACTGGGCGCAGACCCCAATCACTGGGCTCAGACCCTAATCACAGGGGCCAGACGTCAATCACCAGGCCCAGACCACAATCACAGGGCCCAGACCCAAACTCTGGGGCCCAGACACCAAACACTGGGCCCAGACCACAAGCACAGACCCCAGACTCCAATCACAGGGCGGAGACACTGATCAAAAACCCCAGTCCTCAATCACAGACCACAAATCGCAATCACAGGGCCCAGACCCCAAACACAGGACCCAGACCCCAATCACAGGGCCCAGACCCCAATCACAGGACCCAGACACCAATCACAGGGCCCAGACCCCAATCACAGGACCCAGACCCAAACAATGGGCCCAGACCGCAAACATTGGGTCCAGACCCCAATCACTGGCTCCTGACCTCAATCACAGGGCCCAGACACCGATCACAGACTGCAGACACTAATCACAGTGCCCAGAATCCAATTACAGACCCCAGACTCCAATCACAGGGCGCAGACCCTAATCACAGACCCCAGTCCTCAATTACAGACTCCAAATCCCAATCACAGGGCCCAGACCACAATCACAGGGCCAAGACCCCAATCACAGACAGACCCCAATCACAGACCCCAGACCCCAATCACAGTCAGACCCCAATCACAGAGCCCAGATCCCAATCACAGATAGACCCCAATCACAGGGCCCAGACCCCAATCACAGACAGACCCCAATCACAGGGCCCAGACCCCAATCACAGGGCCCAGACCCCAATCACAGGGCCCAGACCCAAATCACAGGGCCCAGACATCAATCACTGGATACTGACCTCATTCACAGAGGCCAGACACCGATCACAGACCGCAGAAACTAATCACATGGCCCAGAATCCAATCAAAGGGCCCAGAATCCAATCACAGGGCCCAAACAGCAATCACAGGGCACAGACTACAATCACAGGGCCCAGAACACAATCACAGGGCCCAGACACTGATCACAGACCGCAGAAACTAATCACATGTCCCAGTATCCAATCACAGGGCCCAAACAGCAATCACAGGGCTCAGACCACAATCACAGGGCCCAGAACACAATCACTGGGCCCAGACCCCAATCACAGGGCCCAGACGCGAATTACATGGCCTAGACATCAATCACTGGCTCCTGACCTCAATCACAGAGCCCAGACACCGATCACAGACCGCAGAAACTAATTACAGGGCCCAGAATCCAATCACAGAGCCCAGAATCCAATCACTGGGCCCAAACAGCAATCACAGGGCACAGACTCCAATCACTGGGCCCAGACCCCAATCACAGGGCCCAGACACCGATCACAGGGCCCAGACCCCGGTCACAGAGCCCAGACACCAATCACTGCGCCCAGACCACAATCACTGGGCCCAGACCATGATCACAGGGCCCAGACCCCAATCACAGGGCCCAGACACCAGTCACTGGGTCCAGACCCCGATCACAGGTCCCAGACGCCGATCACAGAGCCCAGACACCAATCACTGCGCCCAGACCACAATCAATGGGCCCAGACCATGATCACAGGGCCCAGAGCCCAATCACAGGGCCCAGACCTCAATCACAGGGCCCAGACCCCAATCACAGACCCCAGACCTCAATCACAGGGCCTAGACATCAAACACTGGGCCCAGACGCCAAACACTGGAACCAGACCTCAATCACAGACCCCAGACACCAATCACAGCACTCAGACCCCAATCACAGTGCCCAGACCCCAATCACAGACCCCAGACCCCAATCACAGACCCCAGACCCCAATCACAGAATCCAGACACCAATCACAGGGCCCAAACCACAACCACAGGACCAGACCCCAATCACAGGGTCCAGACATCAAACACTGGGCCCAGACCCCAATCACAGGGACCAGACACCAATCACAGGCCCACACACCAATCACTGGGCCCAGAGCCCGATCACACTGGCCAGACCCTAATCACAGACCCCAGTCATCAAACACAGGGACCAGACCTCAAACACTGGGCCCAGACACCAATCACAGGGCCCAGACCCCAATCACAGGGCCCAGACCCCAATCACAGGGCCCATACGCCAATCATAGGGCCCAGACACCAATCACAGGGCCCACACCCCAATCACAGACCCCAGACACCAATCACAGGTCCTAGAACTCAAACATTGGGCCTAGACCTCAAACACTGGGCCCAGACCCCAAACACAGGGCCCAGACCCCAAGAACAGGACCCAGACCACAATCACAGGGCCCACACCCCAATCACAGACCCCTGACACCAATCAAAGGACCCAGACCTGAAACACTGGGCCCAGACCTCAAACACTGGGCCCAGACCCCAATCACAGACCCCAGACACCAATCATAGGACCCAGACCTCAAACAATGGGCCCAGACTCCAATCACAGGGCCCAGACCCCAATCACAGGGCCCAGACACCAATCAGAAGGCCCAGACCTCAATGACAGGGCCCAGACCCCAAACACAGGGCCCAGACCCCAATCACAGGGCCCAGACCCCGATCACAGGGCCCAGACCCCGATCCCAGGGCCCAGACACCAATCACAGGGCCCAGACACCAATCACAGATCCCAGACCACAATCACAGAACTCAGACCCCAATCACAGGACCCAGACCACAATCACAGGGCCGAGTCACCAATCACAGAGCCCAGACGCCAATCACAGAACTCAGACCACAATCACAGGACCCAGACCACAATCACTGAGCCCAGACACCAAACACTGGGCCCAGACCCCAATCATTGGCCCCTGACCCCAAACACAGACCCCAATCACAGAGCCCAGACCTCAAACTCTGGGGCACAGACACCAATTACTGGGCCCAGAACACAATCACAGACCCCAGACTTCAATCACAGGTCGCAAATTCTAAACACAGACCCCAGTCCTCAATTACAGACCCCAAATCCCAATCACAGTGCCCCGACACGAATCACAGCTCCCAGACCCCAATCACAGGGCCCAGACCCCAATCATAGGTCCCAGACCCCAATCACAGGGCCCAGACCCAAATCACAGGGCACAGACCCCGATCACAGGGCCCAGATCCGATCACAGACAGCAGGCATTAATCCCAGGACCCAGAATCCAATCACATGGCCCAGACACCAATTACATGGCCCAGACACCAGTCACAGGGCCCAGACCTCAATCACAGGGCCCAGACCACGATCACAGGGCCCGGACCCCAATCACAGGGCCGAGACCCCGATCACAAGGCCCAGACCCCGATCACAGGGCCCATACCCCAATCACAGGGCCCAGACCCCAATCACTGGGCCCAGACCCCGATCACTGGCCCAGTCCCCGATCACAAGACCCAGGCCCCGATCCCAATCACAGACCCCAGACTACAATCACAGGGTGCAGACCCTAATCACAGACCCCAGACCCCAATCACAGATCCCAGATCCCAAACACCAATCACAGGGTCCAGACCCCAATCACAGTTCCCAGACGCCAATCACAGACCCCAGACTCCATTCACAGACCCCAGACCCAAATCACAGGTCCCAGACACCGATCACAGGGCCCAGACACCAATATCTTCGCCGAGACCCCAGTAACAGGGCCCTGATCCTAATCAAATAACCCAGACCACAGTCACAGGGCCCAGACACCGACTACGGTGCCCAGACCAAATCAGAGTGCCCAGTCGCGGATCACAGGGCCCAGACCCCAATCACTGGGCGCAGACCCCAATCACAGGCCCCAGACCCCAAGCAAAGTGCACAGACCCCAATCACAGACCACAGACCCCAATCACAGGCCCCAGACCCCAATCAAAGTGCACAGAACCCAATCACAGACCACAGACCCCAATCTCTGGGCGCAGACCCCAATCACTGGGCGCAGACCCTAATCACAGGGGCCAGACGTCAATCACCAGGCCCAGACAACAATCACAGTGCCCACACCCAAACTCTGGGGCCCAGACACCAAACACTGGGCCCAGACCACAATCACAGACCCCAGACTCCAATCACAGGGCACAGACCCTAATCAAAAACCCCAGTCCTCAATCACAGACCCCAAATCCCAATCACAGGGCCCAGACCGCAAACACAGGACCCAGACCCCAATCACAGGGCCCAGACCCCAATCACAGGACCCAGACACCAATCACAGGGCCCAGACCCCAATCACAGGACCCAGACCCAAACAATGGGCCCAGACCGCAAACATTGGGCCCAGACCCCAATCACTGGCTCCTGACCTCAATCACAGGGCCCAGACACCGATCGCAGACTGCAGACACTAATCGCAGTGCCCAGAATCCAATTACAGACCCCAGACTCCAATCACAGGGCGCAGACCCTAATCACAGAACCCAGTCCTCAATTACAGACCCCAAATCCCAATCACAGGGCCCAGACCCCAATCACAGGGCCAAGACCCCAATCACAGACAGACCCCAATCACAGACCCCAGACCCCAATCACAGACAGACCCCAATCACAGACCCCAGACCCCAATCACAGGCAGACCCCAATCACAGGGCCCAGACCCCAATCACAGACAGACCCCAATCAAAGGGCCCAGACCCCAATCACAGGGCCCAGACCCCAATCTCAGGGCCCAGACCCAAATCACAGGGCCCAGACATCAATCACTGGGTCCTGACCTCATTCACAGAGCCCAGACACCGATCACAGACCGCAGAAACTAATCACAGCGCCCAGAATCCAATCACAGGGCCCAGAATCCAATCACAGGGCCCAAACAGCAATCACAGTGCACAGACCACAATCTCAGCGCCCAGAACACAATCACAGGGCCCAGACACTGATCACAGACCGCAGACATTAATCACAGGGCCCAGTATTCAATCACAGGGCCCAAACAGCAATCACAGGGCTCAGACCACAATCACAGGGCCCAGAATACAATCACTGGGCCCAGACCACAATCACAGGGCCCAGACCCAGATCACAGGGCCCAGACCCTAATCACAGGGCCCAGACACCAATCACTGGGCCCAGACCCCGATCATTGGCCCAGTCCCCGATCACAAGACCCAGGCCCCGATCACTGAGCCAAGATCCCAATCACAGACCCCAGACTCCAATCATAGGGTCCAGAACTCAATCTCCGGGCCCAAACCCCAATCACAGGGGCCAGACCCCAATCACAGGGCCCAGACACCGATCACAGACCCCAGACTCCAATCACTGGGCGCAGACCACAATCACTGGGCGCAGATCCCAATCACAGAGTCCAGACCCCAATCACAGATTCCATATCTCAATAACAGGGCCCAGACGCCAATCACAGGGCCAAGACCCCAATCACAGTGCCCAGACACTGATCATAGTGCCCAGACACCAATCACAGGGCCCAGACCCCAATCACAAGGCCCAGACACCGATCACAGGGCCCAGACCCCAATCACAGAGCCCAGACCCAGATCACTGGGCCAAGAACCCAATTACAGACAGACCCCTATCACAGCGCCCAGATCCAAATCACAGGGCCCAGACCCCAATCACAGGGCCCAGACACCAATGACTGGCTCCTGACCTCAATGACAGGGGCGCAGACACCAATCACAGACCGCAGACACTAATCACAGGGCCCAGACACTAATCACAGGGCCCAGACACCAATCATTGGCTGCTGACCTTAATCACAGGGCCCAGACACCGATCACAGATCCCAGACACCAATCACAGGGCCCAGACCACAATCACAGGGCCCAGAACACAATCACAGGGCCCAGACCATAATCACAGGGCCCAGACACCGATCATTGGCCCAGTCCCCGATCACAAGCCCCAGGCCCCAATCACTGAACCAAGATCCCAATGACAGACCCCAGACTCCAATCACAGGGCACAGACCCTAATCACAGACCACAGACCCCAATCACAGATCCCAGACCCCAAATCCCAATCACAGAGCCCGGACCCTAATCACAGACCATAGACATCAATCACAGATCCCAGACCCCAAACACTGGGCCCAGACACCAATCACAGGGCCCAGATCCAAATCACAGACCGCAATCAAAGGGCCCAGACACCAATCACTGGGCACAGACCCTAATCACAGACCCCAGACCACAATCACAGACCCCAGACCCCTAACACTGGGCCCAGACACCAATCACAGGGCCAAGATTCCAATCAGAGGGCCCAGACCCCAATCACAGGGCCCAGGCACCAATCACTGGCTCCTGACCTCAATCACAGGGCCCAGACACCAATCACAGACGGCAGACACTAATCACAGGGCCCAGAATTCATTCACAGGGCACAAACACCAATCACAGGGCCCAGACTGCAATCACTGGGCCCAGATCACAATCACAGGGCCCAGACCACGATCACAGGGCCCAGACCCCGATCACAGAGCCCAGACACCAATCACTGCGCCCAGACCACAATCACTGGGCCCAGACCATGATCACAGGGCCCAGACCCCAATCACAGGGCCCAGACACCAGTCACTGGGGCCAGACCCCAATCACAGGGCCCAGACCCCAATCACAGTGCCCAGACACCAATCACTGGGCCCAGACCCCGATCACAGGGCCCAGATTTTAATCACACACTCCAGTCCTCAATCACAGACCCCAAATCCCAATCACAGGGCCCAGACCCCAAACACAGGGCCCAGACAACAATCACAGACCCCAGACACAAATCACAGTACCCAGACCTCAAACACTGAGCCCAGACCTCAAACACTGGGCCCAGACCTCAATCACAGGGCCCAGACGCCAATCACAGGACCCAGACACCAATCACAGGGCCCAGACTCTAATCACAGGGCCCAGACTCCAAACACAGTGCCCACACCCCAATCACAGACGCCAGACACCAGTCACAGGACCCAGACCTCAAACACTGGGCCCAGAACTCAAACGTTGGGCCCAGATCCCAATCACAGGGCTCAGACCCCAATGACAGAACCCAGACACCAATCACAGAATACCCCAGACACCAATCACAGGACCCAGACCCCAATCACAGGTCCCAGACACCAATCACAGACCCCAGACCCCAATCACTGACCCCAGACACCAATCACAGGGCCCAGACCTCAATCACAGAGCCCAGAATTCAAACACTGGGCCCAGATGCCAAACACTGGGCCCAGACACCAATCACAGACTGCAGCCATTAATCACAGGGTCCAGAATCCAATCACAGAGACCAGACACCAATCACAGGGCCCAAACCACAACCACAGGGACCAGACCCCAATCACAGGGCCCAGACTGCAATCACAGACCCCAGATTCCAACCACTGGACGCAGTCCCCAATCACTGGGCGCAGACCACAATCACTGGGCCCAGACCCGAATCACAGGGTCCAGACCCCAATCACAGGGCCCAGACACCAATCACAGACCCCAGACCCCAAGCACAGGGCCCAGACCACATCACAGGGCCCAGAACACAATCACAGGGCGCAGACCACAATCACAGGGCCCAGAGCCCGATCACTGGCCCAGTCCCCGAACACAAGACCCAGGCCCCAATCACTGAGCCAAGATCCCAATGACAGACCCCAGACTCCAATCACAGGGCACAGAACCTAATCACAGACCCCAGACCCCAATCACAGATCCCAGACCCCAAACCCCAATCACAGAGCCCAGACCCTAATCACAGATCCCAGACCCGAAACACTGGGCCCAGACACCAATCACAGGGCCCAGATCCAAATCACAGACCTAAATCAAAGGGCCCAGAGACCAATCACTGGGCACAGACCCTAATCACAGACCCCAGACCACAATCACAGAACCCAGACCCCTAACACTGGGCCCAGACACCAATTACAGGGCCCATATTCCAATCAGAGCGTCCAGACCCCAATCACAGGGCCCACCACCAATCACTGGCTCCTGACCTCAATCACAGAGCCCAGACACCAATCACAGACCGCAGACACTAATCACAGGGCCCAGAATCCAATCACAGGGCCAAAACACCAATCACAGGGCCCAGACCACAATCACAGGGCCCAGAACACAATCACAGGGCCCAGACCACAATCACAGTGTCCAGTCCCCGATCACAGTGCCCAGACACCAATCACAGGTCCCAGACTCCAATCACTGAGCCCAGACCCCAATCACAGGGCCCAGACCCCGATCACAGAGCCCAGACACCAATCACTGCGCCCAGACCACAATCACTGGGTCAAGACCAAGATCACAGGGCCCAGACCCCAATCACAGGGCCCAGACACCAGTCACTGGGCCCAGACCCCAATCACAGGGCCCAGACCCCAATCTCAGGGCCCAGACACCAATCACTGGGCCCAGACCCCGATCACAGGGCCCATCTCTAATCACAGACCCCAGTCCTCAATCACAGACCCCAAATCCCAATCACAGGGTCCTGAACACAAACACAGGTCCCAGACAACAATCACAGATAACAGACACCAATCACAGGACACAGACCTCAAACACTGAGCCCAGACCTCAAACACCGGGCCCAGACCTCAATCACAGGGACCAGACGCCAATCACAGGGCCCAGACACCAATCGCAGTGCCCTGACACCAATCACAGGACCCAGACACCAATTACAGTTCCTTGACCTCAAACACTGGGCCTAGACCTCAAACAATGTGCCCAGACCCCAACCACAGGTCCCAGACACCAATCACTGGGCCTAGACCCCAATCACAGGACCCAGTCCTCAAACACCACAATCACAGAGCCCTGAAATCAATCACAGGACCCAGACCTCAAACACCGAGCCCAGACCTCAAACACTGGGCCCAGACCCCAATCACAGACCCCAGACACCAATCACAGGATCAGACCTCAAACACTGGGCCCAGACCGCACACACTGGGCATAGACACCAATCACAGGGCCCAGACCCCAATCATAGGCCCCAGACACCAATCACATGGCCCAGACCTCAATCACAGTGCCCAGACCCCAATCACAGGGCCCAGACGACAATCACAGTGCCCAGACCCCGATCACAGGGCCCAGACCTCGATCACAGGGCCCAGACACCAATCACTAGGCCCAGACCACAATCATAGGGCCCAGACCCCAATCACAGGGCCCAGACACTAATCACTGTGCCCAGACCCGAATCACAGGGCCCAGACCCCAATCACAGGGCCCAGACACCAATCACTGGGCCCAGACACCGATCACAGGGCCCAGACAACAATCACAGGGCCCAGATCACAATCACAGTGCCAAGAATCCAATCACATGTCCCAGACCCTAATCACAGGGCGCAGACACCGCTCACAGGGCCCAGACCCCAATCACAGGGCCCAGACCCCAATCACAGGGCCCAGATCCCGATCACAGAGCCCAGACATCAATCACAGGGCCCAGACCACAACCACAGGGCCCTGAAACCAATCACAGGGCCCAGACACCAATCGCAGTGCCCTGACACCAATCACAGGACCCAGACACCAATTACAGTTCCTTGACCTCAAACACTGGGCCTAGACCTCAAACAATGTGCCCAGACCCCAACCACAGGTCCCAGACACCAATCACTGGGCCTAGACCCCAATCACAGGGCCCAGTCCTCAAACACCACAATCACAGGGCCCTGAAACCAATCACAGGGCCCAGACCCCAATCACAGACCCCAGACTCCAATCACTGGGCGCAGTCCCCAATCATTGGGCGCAGACCACAATCAGTGGGCCCAGACACCAGTCACAGGGTCCAGACCCCAATCACAGGGTCCAGACCTCAATCACAGGGCCCAGACTCCAATCACAGGGCCCAGACACCAATCACAGGGCCGAAACACCGATCACAGGTCCCAGACACCAATCACAGGGCCCAGACCTCAATCACAGGGCCCAGACCCCAATCACAGGGCCCAGACCCCAATCAAAGGGCCCAGACCCCAATCACAGGGCCCGGACACCGATCTCAGGGCCCAAACCCCAATCACAGGGCCCAGACCCCGATCACTGGGCTAAGACACCAATCACAAACAGACCCCAATCACAGGGCCCAGATCCCAATCACTCTGCCCCGACCTCAATCACAGGGCCCAGACACCAATCACTGGCTCCTGACCTCAATCACAGGGCCCTGACACCGATCACAGTCTGCATACACTAATCACAGGGCCCAGACACCAATCACAGGGGGCAGACACCAATCACTGGCTCCTGACCTCAATCACAGGGCCCAGACACCGATAACAGACCCCAGACCCCA
Organism: Pristiophorus japonicus; assembly: GCF_044704955.1. Classification (NCBI taxonomy): domain Eukaryota; kingdom Metazoa; phylum Chordata; class Chondrichthyes; family Pristiophoridae; genus Pristiophorus; species Pristiophorus japonicus. The sequence continues at coordinate 6,639,597 of NC_092011.1, forward strand.
ATCACAGGGCCCAGACCACAATCACAGTGCCCAGAACACAATCACAGGGACCAGAGCACAATCACAGGGCCCAGGCGCCGATCACTGGCCCAGGCTCCGATCACTGAGCCGATCCCAATCACAGACCCCAGACTCGAATCACAGGGCGCAGACGCTAATCACAGAACCCAGACCCCAATCACAGATCCCAGACCCCAAACCCCAATCACAGAACCCAGACCCTAATCACAACCCTAGACATCAATCACAGATCCGAGACCCCAAACCCCACTCACAGGATCCAGACCCCAATCACAGACTGCAATCAAAGGGCCCAGACCCCAATCACAGACCCCAGACTCCAAACACTGGGCCCAAACACCAATCACAGGGCCCAGACCACAGTCACAGGGCCCAGTCCCCAATCACAGGGCCCAGACCTCAATCACAGGGCCCAGACCCCAATCACAGACCCCAGACCTCGATCATAGGGCCCAGATCTCGATCACAGGGCCCAGACCCCAATCACTGGAACCAGAACCACAGCACAGAGCCCAGACCTCAATCGCAGGTCCCAGATGCCATCACAGACAGAAACCAATAACAGGGCCCAGACCCCAATCACAGACCCCAGACCCCAATCACAGACCGCAGACACCAATCACAGGGCCCAGACCTCAATCACAGAGCCCAGACTTCAAATACTGGGCCCAGATGCCAAACACTGGGCCCAGACACCAATCACAGACTGCAGCCATTAATCATAGGGCCCAGAATCCAATCACAGACCCCAGAGCCCAATCACAGACCCCAGACCCCAATCACAGAATCCAGACACCAATCACAGGGCCCAAACCACAACCACAGGGCCCAGACCCCAATCACAGGTCCCAGACTCCAATCACAGACCCCAGATTCCAACCACTGGACGCAGTCCCCAATCACTGGGCGCAGACCACAATCACTGGGCCCAGACCCGAATCACAGGGTCCAGACCCCAATCACAGGGCCCAGACACCAATCACAGACTCTAGAGCCCAAGCACAGGGCCCAGACCACATCACAGGGCCCAGAACACAATCACAGGGCCCAGACCACAATCACAGGGCCCAGCGCCCGATCACTGGCCAAGTCCCCGAACACAAGACCCAGGCCCCAATCACTGTGCCAAGATCCCAATGACAAACCCCAGACTCCAATCACAGGGCACAGAACCTAATCACAGACCCCAGACCCCAATCACAGATCCCAGACCCCAAACTCCAATCACAGAGCCCAGACCCTAATCACAGACCCTAGACATCAATCACAGATCCCAGACCCCAAACACTGGGCCCAGACACCAATCACAGGGCCCAGATCCAAGTCACAGACCTAAATCAAAGGGCCCAGAGACCAATCACTGGGCACAGACCCTAATCACAGACGCCAGACCACAATCACAGACCCCAGACCCCAATCACAGACAGACCCCAATCACAGAGCCCAGACCCCAATCACAGACAGACCCCAATCACAGGGCCCAGACCCCAATCACAGACAGACCCCAATCACAGGGCCCAGACCCCAATCACAGGGCCCAGACCCCAATCACACGGCCCAGACCCAAATCACAGGGCCCAGACATCAATCACTGGTTCCTGACCTCATTCACAGAGCCCAGACACCGATCACAGACCGCAGAAACTAATCATCAGGCCCAGAATCCAATCACAGAAACCAGAATGCAATCACAGGGCCCAAACAGCAATCACAGGGCACAGACCACAATCACAGGGCCCAGAACACAATCACAGGGCCCGGACACTGATCACAGACAGCAGACACTAATCACAGGGCCCAGTATCCAATCACAGGGCCCAAACAGCAATCACAGGGCTCAGACCACAATCACAGGGCCCAGAACACAATCACTGGGCCCAGACCCCAATCACAGACCACAGAACCCAATTACGGGGCCCAGACATCAATCACTGGCTCCTGACCTCAATCACAGAGCCCAGACACCGATCACAGACCGCAGAAACTAATCACGGGGCCCAGAATCCAATCACAGGGCCCAGAATCCAATCACTGGGCCGAAACAGCAATCACAGGGCACAGACTCCAATCACTGGGCCCAGACCCCAATCACAGGGCCCAGACCCCGATCACAGGGCCCAGATCCCGATCACAGAGCTCAGACACCAATCACTGCGCCCAGACCACAGACACTGTGCTCAGACCATGATCACAGGGCCCAGACCCCAATCACAGGGGCCAGACACCAGTCACTGGGCCCAGACCCCGATCACAGGTCCCAGACCCCGATCACAGAGCCCAGACACCAATCACTGCGCACAGACCACAATCACTGGGCCCAGACCATGATCACAGGGCCCAGAGCCCAATCACAGGGCCCAGACCACAATCACAGGGCCCAGACCACAATCACAGACCCCAGACATCAATCACAGGGCCCAGACTTCAAACACTGGGCCCAGACGCCAAACACTGGGCCCAGACCTCAATCACAGACCCCAGACACCAATCACAGGACCCAGACCCCAATCACAGTGCCCAGACCCCAATCATAGACCCCTGACCCCAATCACGGACCCCAGACCCCAATCACAGAATCCAGACACCAATCACAGGGCCCAAACCACAACCACAGGGCTCAGACCCCAATCACAGGGTCCAGACCTCAATCACAAGGCCCAGACCACAATCACAGGGCCCAGACCCCAATTACAGGGCCCAGACACCAATCACTGGGCCCAGACCCCGATCACACGGCCCAGACCCTAATCACAGACACCAGTCATCAAACACAGGGACCAGACCTCAAACACTGGGCCCAGACCTCAATCACAGGGCCCAGACCACAATCACAGGGCCCAGACCGTAATCACAAGGCCCATACCCCAATCATAGGGCCCAGACCCCAATCTCAGGGCCCACACCCCAATCACAGACCCCAGACACCAATCACAGGTCCTAGAACTCAAACATTGGGCCTAGACCTCAAACACTGGACCCAGACCCGAAACATAGTGCCCAGACCCCAATCACAGGGCCCAGACCACAATCACAGGGCCCACACCCCAATCACAGACCCCTGACACCAATCACAGGACCCAGACCTCAAACACTGGGCCCAGACCCCAATCACAGGGCCCAGACCCCAATCACAGGGCCCAGACACCAATCACAGGGTCCAGACCTCAATCACAGGACCCAGACCCAAATCACAGGGCCCAGACCTCAATCACAGGGCCCAGACCCCGATCACAGGGCCCAGATCCCGATTGCAGGGCCCAGACAACAATCACAGGGCCCAGACACCAATCACAGATTCCAGACCACAATCACAGAACTCAGACCCCAATCACAGGACCCAGACCCCAATCACTGGGCCCAGACCCCGATCACTGGCCCAGTCCCCGATCACAAGACCCAGGCCCCGATCACTGAGCCAAGATCCCAATCACAGATCCCAGTCTACAATCACAGGACGCAGACCCTAATCACAAAACCCAGACCCCAATCACAGATCCCAGACCCCAAACACCAGTCACAGGGTCCAGACCCCAATCACAGTTCCCAGACCCCAATCACAGACCCCAGTCTCCAATCACAGACCCCAGACCACAATCACAGGGCCCAGACACCGATTAAAGTGCCCAGACACCAATATCTTCGCCGAGACCACAGTAACAGGGCCCTGATCATAATCAAATGTCCCAGACCACAGTCACAGGGCCAAGACACCGACCACAGGGCCCAGACCCAATCAGAGGGCCCAGACCCCGATCACAGGGCCCAGACCCCAATCACTGGGCGCAGACCACAATCACAGGCCCCAGACCCCAATCAAATTGCACAGACCCCAATCACAGATCACAGACCCCAATCACTTGGGTGCAGACCACAATCAGTGGGCGCAGACCCTAATCACAGGGCCCAGACGTCAATCACCAGGCCCAGACCACAATCACAGGGCCCAGACCCAAACTCTGTGGCCCAGACAACAAACACTCGGCCCAGACCACAATCACAGACACAAACTCCAATCACAGGGCGCAGACCCTAATCAAAAACCCCAGTCCTCAATCACAGAAACCAAATCCTAATCACAGGGCCCAGACACCAAACGCAGGACCCAGACCCCAATCACAGGGCCCAGACCACAATCACAGGACACAGACACCAATCACAGGGCCCAGACCGCAATCACAGGACCCAGACCCCAAACAATGGGCCCAGACCGCAAACATTGGGCCCAGACCCCAATCACTGGTTCCTCACCTCAATCACAGGGCCCAGACACCGATCACAGACTGCAGACACTAATCACAGTGCCCAGAATCCAATTACAGACCCCAGACTCCAATCACAGGGCGCAGACCCTAATCACAGACCCCAGTCCTCAATTACAGACCCCAAATCCCAATCACAGGGCCCAGACCCCAAACACATGGCCAAGACCCCAATCACAGACAGACCCCAATCACAGACCACAGACCCCAATCACAGATAGACCCCAATCACAGAGCCCAGACCCCAATCACAGACAAACCCCAATCACAGGGCCCAGACCCCAATCACAGACAGACCAGAATCACAGGGCCCAGACCACAATCACAGGGCCCAGACAAAAATCACAGGGCCCAGACCCCAATTACAGGGCCCAGACATCAATCACTGGCTCCTGACCTCAATCACAGTGCTCAGACACCGATCACAGACCGCAAAAACTAATCACAGGGCCCAGAATCCAATCACAGGGCCCAGAATCCAATCACTGGGCCCAAACAGCAATCACAGGGCACAGACTCCAATCACAGGGCCCAGACCCCAATCACAGGACCCTGACCCCGATCACAGGGCCCAGACCCCGATCACAGAGCCCAGACACCAATCACTGCGCCCAGACCACAATCTCTGGGCCCAGACAATGATCACAGGGCCCAGAGCCCAATCACAGGATCCCAGACCACAATCACAGGGCCCAGACCCCAATCACAGACCCCAGACCTCAATCAAAGGGCCCAGACTTCAAACACTGGGCCCAGACGCCAAACACTGGGCCCAGACCTCAATCACAGACCCCAGACACCAATCGCAGCACCCAGACCCCAATCACAGTGCCCAGACCCCAATCACAGACCCCAGACCCCAATCACAGACCCCAGACCCCAATCACAGAATCCAGACACCAATCACAGGGCCCAAACAACAGCCACAGGGCCCAGACCCCAATCACAGGGTCCAGACCTCAATCACACGGCCCAGACCACAATCACAGGGCCCAGACCGCAATCACAGGGCCCAGACACCAATCACTGGGCCCAGACCCCGATCACACGGCCCAGACCATAATCACAGACCCCAGTCATCAAACACAGGGACCAGACTTCAAACACTGGGCCCAGACCCCAATCACAGGGCCCAGACCACATTCACAGGGCCCAGACCCCAATCACAGGGCCCATACCCCAATCATAGGGCCCAGACCCCAATCACAGGGCCCACACCACGATCACAGACCCCAGACACCTATCATAGGTCCTAGAACTCAAACATTGGGCCTAGACTTCAAACACTGGACCCAGACCCCAAACACAGTGCCCAGACCACAATCACAGGGCCCACACCCCAATCACAGACCCCTGACACCAATCACAGGACCCAGACCTCAAGCACTGGGCCCAGACCTCAAACACTGGGCCCAGACCCCAATCACAGACCCCAGACACCAATCATAGGACCCAGACCTCAAACACTGGGCCCAGACCCCAATCACAGGGCCCAGACCCCAATCACAGGGCCAGACACCAGTCACAGGGCCCAGACCTCAATCACAGGACCCAGACCCAAATCACAGGGTCCAGAACCCAATCACAGGGCCCAGACCCCGATCACAGGGCCCAGACCCCGATCCCAGGGCCCAGACACCAATCACAGGGCCCAGACACCAATCACAGATCCCAGACAACAATCACAGAACTCAGACCCCAATCACAGGACCCAGACCCCAATCACTGGGCCCAGACCCCGATCACTGGCCCAGTCCCCGATCAAAAGACCCAGGCACCGATCACTGAGCCAAGATCCCAATCACAGACCCCAGACTACAATCACAGGGCGCAGACCCTAATCACAAAACCCAGACCCCAATCACAGATCCCAGACCGCAAACACCAATCACAGGGTCCAGACCCCAATCACAGTTCCCAGACCCCAATCACAGACCCCAGTCTCCAATGACAGACCCAAGACCCCAATCACAGGGCCCAGACACCGATTACAGGGCCCAGACACCAATATCTTCGCCGAGACCACAGTAGCAGGGCCCTGATCATAATCAAAGGGCCCAGGCCACAGTCACAGGGCCCAGACACCGACCACAGGGCCCAGACCCAATCAGAGGGCCCAGACCCCGATCACAGGGCCCAGACCCCAATCACTGGGCGCAGTCAACAATCACAGGCCCCAGACCCCAATCAAAGTGCACACACCCCAATCACAGACCACAGAACCCAATCACTGGGCGTAGACCCCAATCACTGGGCGCAGACCCTAATCACAGGGCCCAGACGTCAATCACCAGGCCCAGACCACAATCACAGGGCCCAGACCCAAACTCTGTGGCCCAGACAACAAACACTGGGCCTAGACCACAATCACAGACCCAAACTCCAATCACAGGGCGCAGACCCTAATAAAAACCTCAGTCCTCAATCACAGACCCCGAATCCCAATCACAGTTCCCAGACCACAAACACAGGACCCAGACCCCAATCACAGGGCCCAGACCACAATCACAGGACGCAGACACAAATCACAGGGCCCAGACCCCAATCACAGGACCCAGACCCAAAACAATGGGCTCAGACCGCAAACATTGGGTCCAGACCCCAATCACTGGCTCCTCACCTCAATCACAGGGCCCAGACACCGATCACAGACTGCAGACACTAATCACAGTGCCCAGAATCCAATTACAGACCCCAGACTCTAATCACAGGGCGCAGACCCTAATCACAGACCACAGTCCTCAATTACAGACCCCAAATCCCAATCACAGGCCCAGACCCCAATCACAGAGCCCAGACCCCAATCACAGACAGACCCGAATCACAAGTCCCAGACCCCAATCATAGGGCCCAGACCCCAATCACAGGGCCCAGACACAAATTACAGGGCCCAGACATCAATCACTGGCTCCTGACCTCAATCACAGAGCCCAGACACCGATCACAGACCTCAGAAACTAATCACAGGGCCCAGAATCCAATCACAGGGCCCAGAATCCAATCACTGGGCCCAAACAGCAATCACAGGGCACAGACTCCAATCACTGGGCCCAGACACCAATCACAGGACCCAGACCCCGATCTCAGGGTCCAGACCCCGATCACAGAGCCCAGACACCAATCACTGCGCCCAGACCACAATCACTGGGCCCAGACCATGATCACAAGGACCAGAGCCCAATCACAGGGCCCAGACCTCAATCACAGGGCCCAGACACAAGCACAGACCCCAGACCTCAATCAAAGGGCCCAGACTTCAAACACTGGGCCCAGACCTCAATCACAGACCCCAGACACCAATCACAGCACCCAGACCCAAATCACAGTGCCCAGACTCCAATCACAGACCCCAGACCCCAATCACAGACCCCAGACCCCAATCACAGAGTCCAGACACCAATCACAGGGCCCAAACCACTACCACAGTTCCCAGACCCCAATCACAGGGTCCAGAATTCAATCACAAGGCCCAGACCCCAATCACAGACTCCAGACGCCAATCACAGGGCCCAGACACCAATCACTGGGCCCAGACCTCGATCACACGGCCCAGAGCCTAATCACAGACCTCAGTTATCAAACACAGGGACCAGACCTCAAACACTGGACCCAGACCCCAATCACAGGGCCCAGACACCAATCACAGTGCCCAGACCCCAATCACAGGGCCCATACCCCAATCATAGGGCCCAGACCCCAATCACAGGGCCCACACCCCAATCACAGACCCCAGACACCAATCACAGGTCCTAGACGTCAAACATTGGGCCCAGACCCCAATCATTGGCCCCTGACCCCAATCACAGACCCCAATAACAGGGACCAGACCCCAAACTCTGGGGCACAGACACCAATTACCGGGCCCAGAACACAATCACAGACCCCAGACTCCAATCACAGGGCGCAGATTCTAATTAGAGACCCCAGTCCTCAATTACAGACCCCAAATTCCAATCACAGGGCCCAGACCCCAATCACAGCTCCCAGACCCCAATCACAGTGCCCAGACCCCAATCATAGGTCCCAGACCCCAATCACAGGGCCCAGACCCAAATCACAGGGCCCAGACCACAATCACAGGGCCCAGACACCAATCACAGGGCCCAGACCTCAATCACAGGACCCAGACCCAAATCACAGGGACCAGAACCCAATCACAGGGCCCAGACCACAATCACAGGGCCCAGACCCCAATCACAGGGCCCAGACACCAATCACAGGGCCCAGACCTCAATCACAGGACCCAGACCCAAATCACAGGGCCCAGAACCCAATCACAGGGCCCAGACCCCGATCACAGGGCCCAGACCCCGATCCCAGGGCCCAGACACCAATCACAGGGCCCAGACACCAATCACAGATCCCAGACAACAATCACAGAACTCAGACACCAATCACAGGACACAGACCCCAATCACTGGGCCCAGACCCCGATCACTGGCCCAGTCCCCGATCACAAGACCCAGGCCCCGATCACTGAGCCAAGATCCCAATCACAGACCCCAGACTACAATCACAGGGCGCAGACCCTAATCACAAAACCCAGACCCCAATCACAGATCCCAGACCCAAACACCAATCACAGGGTCCAGACCCCAATCACAGTTCCCAGACCCCAATCACAGACCCCAGTCTCCAATCACAGACCCCAGACCCCAATCACGGGGCCCAGACACCGATTACAGGGCCCAGACACCAATATCTTCGCCGAGACCACAGTTACAGGGCCCTGATCATAATCAAAGGGCCCAGGCCACAGTCACAAGGCCCAGACACCGACCACAGGGCCCAGACCCAATCAGAGGGCCCAGACCCCGATCACAGGGCCCAGACCCCAATCACTGGGCGCAGACGACAATCACAGGCCCCAGACCCCAATCAAAGTGCACAGACCCCAATCACAGACCACAGACCCCAATCACTGGGCGTAGACCCCAATCACTGGGCGCAGACCCTAATCACAGGGCCCAGACGTCAATCACCAGGCCCAGACCACAATCACAGGGCCCAGACCGAAACTCTGTGGCCCAGACAACAAACACTGGGCCCAGACCACAATCACATATCCAAACTCCAATCACAAGGCGCAGACCCTAATCAAAAACCCAAGTCCTCAATCACAGACCCCGAATCCCAATCACAGGGCCCAGACCCCAAACACTGGACCCAGACCCCAATCACAGGGCCCAGACCACAATCACAGGACGCAGACACCAATTACAGGGCCCAGACCCCAATCACAGGACCCAGACCCCAAACAATGGGCCCAGACCGCAAACATTGGGCCCAGACCCCAATCACTGGCTCCTCACCTCAATCACAGGGCCCAGACACCGATCACAGACTGCAGACAATAATCACAGTGCCCAGAATCCAATTACAGACCCCAGACTCCAATCACAGGGCGCAGACCCTAATCACAGACCCCAGTCCTCAATTACAGACCCCAAATTCCAATCACAGGGCCCAGACCCCAATCACAGCTCCCAGACCCCAATCACAGTGCCCAGACCCCAATCATAGGTCCCAGACCCCAATCACAGGGCCCAGACCCAAATCACAGGGCACAGACCCCGATCACAGGGACCAGAGCCGATCACAGAAAGCAGGCATTAATCACAGGGCCCAGAATCCAATCACATGCCCCAGACTGCAATTACAGGGCCCAGACACCAGTCACAGGGCCCAGACCCCAATCACAGGGCCCAGACCACGATCACAGGGCCCAGACCCCAATCACAGGGCCCAGACCCCGATCACAGGGCCCAGACCCCGATCACAGGGCGAGACTCCAATCACAGGGCCCAGACCCCAATCACTGGGCCCAGACCCCGATCACTGTCCCAGTCCCCGATCACAAGACCCAGCCCCGATCACTGAGCCAAGATCCCAATCACAGACCCCAGACTACAATCACAGGGTGCAGACCCTAATCACAGACCCCAGACCCCAATCACAGATCCCAGACTCCAAACACCAATCACAGGGTCCAGTCCCCAATCACAGTTCCCAGACCCCAATCATAGACCCCTGACTCCAATCACAGACCCCAGACCCCAATCACAGGTCCCAGACACCGATCACAGGGCCCAGACACCAATATCTTCGCCGAGACCCCAGTAACAGGGCCCTGATCATAATCAAAGGGCCCAGGCCACAGTCACAGGGCCCAGACACCGACCACAGGGCCCAGACCCAATCAGAGGGCCCAGACCCCGATCACAGGGCCCAGACCCCAATCACTGGGCGCAGACCACAATCACAGGCCCCAGACCCCAATCAAAGTGCACAGACCCCAATCACAGACCACAGAACCCAATCACTGGGCGTAGACCCCAATCACTGGGCGCAGACCCTAATCACAGGGCCCAGACGTCAATCACCAGGCCCAGACCACAATCACAGGGCCCAGACCCAAACTCTGTGGCCCAGACAACAAACACTGGGCCTAGACCACAATCACAGACCCAAACTCCAATCACAGGGCGCAGACCCTAATAAAAACCTCAGTCCTCAATCACAGACCCCGAATCCCAATCACAGGGCCCAGACCACAAACACAGGACCCAGACCCCAATCACAGTGCCCAGACCACAATCACAGGACGCAGACACAAATCACAGGGCCCAGACCCCAATCACAGGACCCAGACCCAAAACAATGGGCCCAGACCGCAAACATTGGGTCCAGACCCCAATCACTGGCTCCTCACCTCAATCACAGGGCCCAGACACCGATCACAGACTGCAGACACTAATCACAGTGCCCAGAATCCAATTACAGACCCCAGACTCTAATCACAGGGCGCAGACCCTAATCACAGACCACAGTCCTCAATTACAGACCCCAAATCCCAATCACAGGCCCAGACCCCAATCACAGAGCCCAGACCCCAATCACAGACAAACCCCAATCACTGGGCCCAGACCCCAATCACAGACAGACCCGAATCACAAGTCCCAGACCCCAATCATAGGGCCCAGACCACAATCACAGGGCCCAGACACAAATTACAGGGCCCAGACATCAATCACTGGCTCCTGACCTCAATCACAGAGCCCAGACACCGATCACAGACCTCAGAAACTAATCACAGGGCCCAGAATACAAACACAGGGCCCAGAATCCAATCACTGGGCCCAAACAGCAATCACAGGGCACAGACTCCAATCACTGGGCCCAGACACCAATCACAGGACCCAGACCCCGATCTCAGGGTCCAGACGCCGATCACAGAGCCCAGACACCAATCACTGCGCCCAGACCACAATCACTGGGCCCAGACCATGATCACAGGGCCCAGACCCCAATCACTGGGCTCAGACCCTAATCACAGGGGCCAGACGTCAATCACCAGGACCAGACCACAATCACAGGGCCCAGACCAAACTCTGTGGCCCAGACACCAAACACTGGGCCCAGACCACAAGCACAGACCCCAGACTCCAATCACAGGGCGGAGACACTAATCAAAAACCCCAGTCCTCAATCACAGACCACAAATCCCAATCACAGGGCCCAGACCCCAAACACAGGACCCAGACCGCAATCACAGGGCCCAGACCCCAATCACAGGACCCAGACACCAATCACAGGGTCCTGACCCCAATCACAGGACCCAGACCCAAACAATGGGCCCAGACCGCAAACATTGGGTCCAGACCCCAATCACTGGCTCCTGACCTCAATCACAGAGCCCAGACACCGATCACAGACTGCAGACACTAATCACAGTGCCCAGAATCCAATTACAGACCCCAGACTCCAATCACAGGGCGCAGACCCTAATCACAGACCCCAGTCCTCAATTACAGACTCCAAATCCCAATCACAGGGCCCAGTCCCCAATCACAGGGCCAAGACCCCAATCACAGACGGACCCCAATCACAGACCCCAGACCCCAATCACAGTCAGACCCCAATCACAGAGCCCAGACCCCAATCACAGACAGACCCCAATCACAGGGCCCAGACCCCAATCACAGACAGACCACAATCACAGGGCCCAGACCCCAATCACAGGGCCCAGACCCCAATCACAGGGCCCAGACCCAAATCACAGGGCCCAGACATCAATCACTGGGTACTGACCTCATTCACAGAGCCCAGACACCGATCACAGACCGCAGAAACTAATCACAGGGCCCAGAATGCAACCACAGGGCCCAGAATCCAATCACAGGGCCCAAACAGCAATCACAGGGCTCAGACCACAATCACAGGGCCCAGAACACAATCACTGGGCCCAGACCCGAATCACAGGGCCCAGACCCCAATTACAGGGCCCAGACATCAATCACTGGCTCCTGACCTCAATCACAGAGCCCAGGCTCCGATCACAGACCGCAGAAACTAATCACAGGGCCCAGAATCCAATAACAGAGCCCAGAATCCAATCACTGGGCCCAAACAGCAATCACAGGGCACAGACTCCAATCACTGGACCCAGACCCCAATCACAGGGCCCAGACACCGATCACAGGGCCCAGACCCCGGTCACAGAGCCCAGACACAAATCACTGCGCCCAGACCACAATCACTGGGCCCAGACCATGATCACAGGGCCCAGACCCCAATCACAGGGCCCAGACACCAGTCACTGGGCCCAGACCCCGATCACAGATCCCAGACCCCGATCACAGAGCCCAGACACCAATCACTGCGCCCAGACCACAATCAATGGGCCCAGACCATGATCACAGGGCCCAGAGCCCAATCACAGGGCCCAGACCTCAATCACAGGGCCCAGACCCCAATCACAGACCCCAGACCTCAATCACAGTGCCTAGACATCAAACTCTGGGCCCAGACGCCAAACACAGGGCCCAGACCTCAATCACAGACCCCAGACACCAATCACAGCACCCAGACCCCAATCACAGTGCCCAGACCCCAATCACAGACCCCAGACCCCAATCACAGACCCCAGACCCCAATCACAGAATCCAGTAACCAATCACAGGGCCCAAACCACAACCACAGGGCCCAGACCCCAATCACAGGGTCCAGACCTCAATCACAAGGCCCAGACCACAATCACAGGGCCAAGACCCCAATCACAGGGCCCAGACACCAATCACTGGGCCCAGACCCCGATCACACGGTTCAGACCCTAATCACAGATCTCAGTCATCAAACACAGGGTCCAGACTTCAAACACTGGGCCCAGTCCCCAATCACAGGGCCCAGACCCCAATCACAGGGCCCAGACCCCAATCACAGGGCCCATACCCCAAACTTAGGGCCCAGACCCCAATCACAGGGCCTACACCCCAATCACAGACCCCAGACACCAATCACAGGTCCTAGAACTCAAACATTGGGCCTAGACCTCAAACACTGGGCCCAGACCCCAAACACAGGGCCCAGACCCCAATCACAGGACCTAGACCACAATCACAGGGCCCACACCCCAATCCAGACCCCTGACACCAATCACAGGACCCAGACCTGAAACACTGGGCCAAGACCTCAAGCACTGGGCCCAGACCCCAATCACAGACCCCAGACACCAATCATAGGACCCAGACCTCAAACAATGGGCCCAGACTCCAATCACAGGGCCCAGACCACAATCACAGGGCCCAGACACCAATCAGAAAGCCCAAACATCAATCACAGGGCCCAGACTCCAAACACAGGGCCCAGACCCCAATCACAGGGCCCAGACCCCGATCACAGTGCCCAGACCCCGATCCCAGGGCCCAGACACCAATCACAGGGCCCAGACACCAATCACAGATTCCAGACCAGAATCACAGAACTTAGACCACAGTCACAGGACCCAGACCACAATCACAGGGCCGTGTCACCAATCACAGATCCCAGACGCCAATCACAGAACTCAGACCACAATCACGGGACCCAGACCACAATCACTGAGCCCAGACACCAAACACTGCGCCCAGACCCCAATCATTGGCCCCTGAACCCAATCACAGACCACAATATCAGGGCCCAGACCCCAAACTCAGGGGCACAGACAACAATTACTGGGCCCAGAACACAATCACAGACCCCAGACTCCAATCACAGGGCGCAAATTCTAAACACAGACCCCAGTCCTCAATTACAGACCCCAAATCCCAATCACAGGGCCCCGACCCGAATCACAGCTCCCAGACCCCAATCACAGGGCCCAGACCCCAATCATAGGTCCCAGACCACAATCACAGTGCCGAGACCCAAATCACAGGGCACAGACCCCGATCACAGGGCCCAGATCCGATCACAGACAGCAGGCATTAATCCCAGGACCCAGAATCCAATCACATGGCCCAGACACCAATTACAGGGCCCAGACATCAGTCACAGGGCCCAGACCTCAATCACAGGGCCCAGACCACGATCACAGGGCCCAAACCCCAATCACAGGGCCCAGACCCCGATCACAAGGCCCAGACCCCGATCACAGGGCCCATACCTCAATCACAGGGCCCAGACCCCAATCACTGTGCCCAGACCCCGATCACTGGCCCAGTCCCCGATCACAAGACCCAGGCCCCGATCACTAAGCCAAGATCCCAATCACAGACCCCAGACTACAATCACAGGGTGCAGACCCTAATCACAGACCCCAGACCACAATCACAGATCCCAGATTTCAAACACCAATCACAGGGTCCAGACCCCAATCACAGTTCCCAGACGCCAATCACAGACCCCAGACTCCATTCACAGACCCCAGACCCCAATCACAGTTCCCAGACACCGATCACAGGGCCCAGACACCAATATCTTCGCCGAGACCCCAGTAACAGGGCCCTGATCCTAATCAAAGGGCCCAGACCACAGTCACAGGGCCCAGACACCGACTACGGGGCCCAGACCAAATCAGAGTGCCCAGACGCGGATCACAGGGCCCAGACCCCAATCACTGGGCGCAGACACCAATCACAGGCCCCAGACGCCAATCAAAGTGCACAGACCCCAATCACAGACCACAGACCCCAATCACAGGCCCCAGACCACTATCAAAGTGCACAGAACCCAATCACAGACCACAGACCCCAATCACTGGGCGCAGACCCCAATCACTGGGCGCAGACCCTAATCACAGGGGCCAGACGTCAATCACCAGGCCCAGACCACAATCACAGTGCCCACACCCAAACTCTGGGACCCAGACACCAAACACTGGGCCCAGACCACAATCACAGACCCCAGACTCCAATCACAGGGCGCAGACCCTAATCAAAAACCCCAGTCCTCAATCACAGACCCCAAATCCCAATCACAGGGCCCAGACCGCAGACACAGGACCCAGACCCCAATCACAGGGCCCAGTCCCCAATCACAGGACCCAGACACCAATCACAGGGCCCAGACCCCAATCACAGGACCCAGACGCAAACATTGGGCCCAGACCCCAATCACTGGCTCCTGACCTCAATCACAGGGCCCAGACACCTATCGCAGACTGCAGACACTAATCACAGTGCCCAGAATCCAATTACAGACCCCAGACTCCAATCACAGGGCGCCGACCCTAATCACAGACCCCAGTCCTCAATTACAGACCCCAAATCACAATCACAGGGCCCAGACACCAATCACAGGGCCAAGACCCCAATCACAGACAGACCCCAATCACAGACCCCAGATCGCAATCACAGACAGACCCCAATCACAGACCCCAGACCCCAATCACAGACAGACCCCAATCACAGACAGACCCCAATCAAAGGGCCCAGACCCCAATCACAGGGCCCAGACCCCAATCTCAGGGCCCAGACCCAAATCACAGGGCCCAGACATCAATCACTGGGTCCTGACCTCATTCACAGAGCCCAGACACCGATCACAGACCGTAGAAACTAATCACAGGGCCCAGAATCCAATCACAGGGCCCAGAATCCAATCACAGGGCCCAAACAGCAATCACAGTGCACAGACCACAATCTCAGGGCCCAGAACACAATCACAAGGCCCAGACACTGATCACAGACCGCAGACATTAATCACAGGGCCCTGTATTCAATCACAGGGCCCAAACAGCAATCACAGGGCTCAGACCACAATCACAGGGCCCAGAATACAATCACTGGGCCCAGACCACAATCACAGGGCCCAGACCCCGATCACAGGGCCCAGACCCTGAGCACAGGGCCCAGACACCAATCACTGGGCCCAGACCCCGATCATTGGCCCAGTCCCCGATCACAAGACCCAGGCCACGATCACTGAGCCAAGATCCCAATCACAGACCCCAGACTCCAATCATAGGGTCCAGAACTGAATCTCAGGGCCCAGACCCCACTCACAAGGCCCAGACACCGATCACAGGGCCCAGACCCCAATCACAGCGCCCAGACCCAGATCACTGGGCCAAGACCCCAATTACAGATAGACCCCTATCACAGCGCCCAGATCCAAATCACAGGGCCCAGACCCCAATCACAGGGCCCAGACACCGATCACAGACTGCAGACACTAATCACAGTGCCCAGAATCCAATTACAGACCCCAGACTCCAATCACAGGGCGCAGACCCTAATCACAGACCCCAGTCCTCAATTACAGACTCCAAATCCCAATCACAGGGCCCAGACCCCAATCACAGGGCCAAGACCCCAATCACAGATGGACCCCAATCACAGACCCCAGACCCCAATCAGAGTCAGACCCCAATCACAGAGCCCAGACCCCAATCACAGACAGACCCCAATCACAGGGCCCAGACCCCAATCACAGACAGACCCCAATCTCAGGGCCCAGACCCCAATCACAGGGCCCAGACCCCAATCACAGGGCCCAGACCCAAATCACAGGGCCCAGACATCAATCACTGTGTACTGACCTCATTCACAGAGCCCAGACACCGATCACAGACCGCAGAAACTAATCACAGGGCCCATAATCCAATCAAAGGCCCTGAATCCAATCACAGGGCCAAAACAGCAATCACAGGGCACAGACCACAATCACAGGGCCCAGAACACAATCACAGGGCCCAGACACTGATCACAGACCGGATACATTAATCACAGGCCCCAGTATCCAATCACAGGGCCCAAACAGCAATCACAGGGCTCAGACCACAATCACAGGGCCCAGAACACAAGCACTGGGCCAGGATCCGAATCACAGGGCCCAGACCCGAATTACAGGGCCCAGACATCAATCACTGGCTCCTGACCTCAATCACAGAGCACAGACACCGATCACAGACCGCAGAAACTAATCACAGGGCCCAGAATCCAATCACAGGGCCCAGAATCCAATCACTGGGCCCAAACAGCAATCACAGGGCACAGACTCCAATCACTGGGCCCAGACCCCAATCACAGGGCCCAGACACCGATCACAGGGCCCAGACCCCGGTCACAGAGCCCAGACACCAATCACTGCGCCCAGACCACAATCACTGGGCCCAGACCATGATCACAGGGCCCAGACCCCAATCACAGGGCCCAGACACCAGTCACTGGGCCCAGACCACGATCACAGGTCCCAGACCCCGATCACAGAGCGCAGACACCAATCACTGCGCCCAGACCACAATCAATGGGCCCAGACCATGATCACAGGGCCCAGAGCCCAATCACAGGGCCGAGACCTCAATCACAGGGCCCAGACCCCAATCACAGACCCCAGACCTCAATCACAGGGCCTAGACATCAAACAATGGGCCCAGACGCCAAACACTGGGCCCAGACCTCAATCACAGACCCCAGACACCAATCACAGCACCCAGACCCCAATCACAGTGCCCAGAGCTCAATCACAGACCCCAGACCCCAATCACAGACTCCAGACCCCAATCACAGAATCCAGTAACCAATCATAGGCCCAAACCACAACCACAGTGCCCAGACCCCAATCACAGGGTCCAGACCTCAATCACAAGGCTCAGACCACAATCTCAGGGCCCAGACCCCAATCACAGGGCCCACACACCAATCACTGGGCCCAGACCACGATCACACAGTTCAGACCCTAATCACAGATCTCAGTCATCAAACACAGGGACCAGACCTCAAACACTGGGCCCAGACCCCAATCACAGGGCCTAGACCCCAATCACAGGGCCCAGAACCCAATCACAGGGCCCATACCCCAATCATAGGGCCCAGACCCCAATCACAGGGCCTACACCCCAATCACAGATCCCAGACACCAATCACAGGTCCTAGAACTCAAACATTGGGCCTAGACCTCAAACACTGGGCCCAGACACCAAACACAGGGCCCAGACGCCAATCACAGGACCTAGACCACAATCACAGGGCCCACACCCCAATCACAGACCCCTGACACCAATCACAGGACCCAGACCTGAAACACTGAGCCCAGACCTCAAACACTGGGCCCAGACCCCAATCACAGACCCCAGACACCAATCATAGGACCCAGACCTCAAACAATGGGCCCAGACTCCAATCACAGGGCCCAGACCCCAATCACAGGGCCCAGACACCAATCAGAAGGCCCAGACCTCAATTACAGGGCCCAGACCCCAAACACAGGGCCCAGACCCCAATCACAGGGCCCAGACACCGATCACAGGGCCCAGACCCCGATCCCAGGGCCCAGACACCAATCACAGGGCCCAGACACCAATCACAGATCCCAGACCACAATCACAGAACTCAGACCCCAATCACAGGACCCAGACCACAATCACAGGGCCGAGTCACCAATCACAGATCCCAGACGCCAATCACAGAACTCAGACCACAATCACAGGACCCAGACCACAATCACTGAGCCCAGACACCAAACACTGGGCCCAGACCCCAATCATTGGCCCCTGACCCCAATCACAGATCCCAATCACAGGGCTCAGACCCCAAACTCTGGGGCACAGACACCAATTACTGGGCCCACAACACAATCACAGACCCCAGACTCCAATCACAGGGCGCAAATTCTAAACACAGACCCCAGTCCTCAATTACAGACCCCAAATCCCAATCACAGGGCCCCGACCCGAATCACAGCTCCCAGACCCCAATCACAGGGCCCAGACCCCAATCATAGGTCCCAGAACCCAATCACAGGGCCCAGACCCAAATCACAGGGCACAGACCCCGATCACAGGGCCCAGATCCGATCACAGACAGCAGGCATTAATCCCAGGACCCAGAATCCAATCACATGGTCCAGACACCAATTACAGGGCCCAGACACCAGTGACAGGGCCCAGACCTCAATCACAGAGCCCAGACCACGATCACAGGGCCCAGACCCAAATCACAGGGCCCAGACCCCGATCGCAAGGTCCAGACCCCGATCACAGGGCCCATACCCAAATCACAGGGCCCAGACCCCAATCACTGGACCCAGACCCCGATCACTGGCCCAGTCCCCGATCACAAGACCCAGGCCCCGATCACTAAGCCAAGATCCCAATCACAGACCCCAGACTACAATCACAGGGTGCAGACCCTAATCACAGACCCCAGACCCCAATCACAGATCCCAGATCCCAAACACCAATCACAGGGTCCAGACCCCAATCACAGTTCCCAGACGCCAATCACAGACCCCAGACTCCATTCACAGACCCCACACCCCAATCACAGGTCCCAGACACCGATCACAGCGCCCAGACACCAATATCTTCGCCGAGACCCCAGTAACAGGGCCCTGATCCTAATCAAAGTGCCCAGACCACAGTCACAGGGCCCAGACACCGACTACGGGGCCCAGACCAAATCAGAGTGCCCAGACGCGGATCACAGGGCCCAGACCCCAATCACTGGGCGCAGACACTAATCACAGGCCCCAGACCCCAATCAAAGTGCACAGACCCCAATCACAGACCACAGACCCCAATCACAGGCCCCAGACCCCAATCAAAGTGCACAGAACCCAATCACAGACCACAGACCCCAATCACTGGGCGCAGACCCCAATCACTGGGCGCAGACCCTAATCACAGGGGCCAGACGTCAATCACCAGGCCCAGACCACAATCACAGTGCCCACACCCAAACTCTGGGGCCCAGACACCAAACACTGGGCCCAGACCACAATCACAGACCCCAGACTCCAATCACAGGGCGCAGACCCTAATCAAAAACCCCAGTCCTCAATCACAGACCCCAAATCCCAATCACAGGGCCCAGACCGCAAACACAGGACCCAGACCGCAATCATAGGGCCCAGTCCCCAATCACAGGACCCAGACACCAATCACAGGGCCCAGACCCCAATCACAGGACCCAGACCCAAACAATGGGCCCAGACCGCAAACATTGGGCCCAGACCCCAATCACTGGCTCCTGACCTCAATCACAGGGCCCAGACACCTATCGCAGACTGCAGACACTAATCACAGTGCCCAGAATCCAATTACAGACCCCAGACTCCAATCACAGGGCGCAGAACCTAATCACAGACCCCAGTCCTCAATTACAGACCCCAAATCCCAATCACAGGGCCCAGACTCCAATCACAGGGCCAAGACCCCAATCACAGACAGACCCCAATCACAGACCCCAGACCCCAATCACAGACAGACCCCAATCACAGACCCCAGACCCCAATCACAGACAGACCCCAATCACAGGGCCCACACCCCAATCACAGACAGCCCCCAATCAAAGGGCCCAGACCCCAATCACAGGGCCCAGACCCAAATCTCAGGGCCCAGACCCAAATCACAGGGCCCAGACATCAATCACTGGGTCCTGACCTCATTCACAGAGCCCAGACACCGATCACAGACCGCAGAAACTAATCACAGGACCCAGAATCCAATCACAGGGCCCAGAATCCAATCACAGTGCCCAAACAGCAATCACAGTGCACAGACCACAATCTCAGGGCCCAGAACACAATCACAAGGCCCAGACACTGATCACAGACCGCAGACATTAATCACAGGGCCCAGTATTCAATCACAGGGCCCAAACAGCAATCACTGGGCTCAGACCACAATCACAGGGCCCAGAATACAATCACTGGGCCCAGACCACAATCACAGGGCCCAGACCCCGATCACAGTGCCCACACCCTGAGCACAGGGCCCTGACACCAATCACTGGGCCCAGACCCCGATCATTGGCCCAGTCCCCGATCACAAGACCCAGGCCACGATCACTGAGCCAAGATCGCAATCACAGACCCCAGACTCCAATCATAGGGTCCAGAACTCAATCTCAGGGCCCAGACCCAAATCACAGGGGCCAGACCCCAATCACAGGGCCCAGACACCGATCACAGACCCCAGACGCCAATCACTGGGCGCAGACAACAATCACTGAGCGCAGATCCCAATCACAGAGTCCAGACCCCAATCACAGATTCCATATCTCAATAACAGGGCCCAGACGCCAATCACAGGGCCCAGACCCCAATCACAGACCCCAGACACCAATCACAGTACCCAGACCTCAAACACTGAGCCCAGACCTCAAACACTGGGCCCAGACCTCATTCACAGGGCCCAGACGCCAATCACAGGGCCCAGACACCAATCACATTGCGCAGTCTCCAATCACAGGGCCCAGACTCCAATCACAGGGCCCACACCCCAATCACAGACGCCAGACACCAATCACAGGACCCAGACCTCAAACACTGGGCCCAGAACTCAAACGTTGGGCCCAGATCCCAATCACAGGGCTCAGACCCCAATGACAGAACCCAGACACCAATCACAGAATATCCCAGACACCAATCACAGGACCCAGACCCCAATCACAGGTCCCAGACCCCAATCACAGAGCCCAGACTTCAAACACTGTGCCCAGATGCCAAACACTGGGCCCAGACACCAATCACAGACTGCAGCCATTAATCACAGGCCCAGAATCCAATCACAGAGTCCAGACACCAATCACAGGGCCCAAACCACAACCACAGGGCCCAGACACCAATCACAGGGCCCAGACTCCAATCACAGACCCCAGATTCCAACCACTGGATGCAGTCCCCAATCACTGGGCGCAGACCACAATCACTGGGCCCAGACCCGAATCACAGGGTCCAGACCCCAATCACAGGGCCCAGACACCAATCACAGACCCCAGACCCCAAGCACAGGGCCCAGACCACATCACAGGGCCCAGAACACAATCACAGGGCCCAGACCACAATCACAGGGCCCAGAGCCCGATCACTGGCCCAGTCCCCGAACACAAGACCCAGGCCCCAATCACTGAGCCAAGATCCCAATGACAGACCCCAGACTCCAATCACAGGGCACAGAACTTAATCACAGACCCCAGACCCCAATCACAGATCCCAGACCCCAAACACCAATCACAGAGCCCAGACCCTAATCACAGATCCCAGACCCGAAACACTGGGCACAGACACCAATCACAGGGCCCAGATCCAAATCACAGACCTAAATCAAAGGGCCCAGAGACCAATCACTGGGCACAGACCCTAATCACAGACCCCAGACCACAATCACAGACCCCAGACCCCTAACACTGGGCCCAGATACCACTCATAGGGCCCAGATTCCAATCAGAGGGTCCAGACCCCAATCACAGGGCCCAGCCACCAATCACTTGCTCCTGACCTCAATCACAGATCCCAGACACCAATCACAGACCGCAGACACTAATCACAGGGCCCAGAATCCAATCACAGGGCCAAAACTCCAATCACTGGGCCCAGACCACAATCACAGGGCCCAGAACACAATCACAGGGCCCAGACCACAATCACAGGGTCCAGACCCCGATCACAGTGCCCAGACACCAATCACAGGGCCCAGACTCCAATCACTGGGCCCAGACCCCAATCACAGGGCCCAGACCCCGATCACAGTGCCCAGACACAGATCACAGAGCCCAGACACCAATCACAGGGCCCAGACCCCAATCTCAGGGCCCAGACACCAATCACTGGGCCCAGACCCCGATCACAGGGCCCATCTCTAATCACAGACCACAGTCCTCAATCACAGACCCCAAATCCCAATCACAGGGCCCAGACCACAAACACAGGTCCCAGACAACAATCACAGATAACAGACACCAATCACAGGACACAGACCTCAAACACTGAGCCCAGACCTCATACACCGGGCCCAGATCTCAATCACAGGGACCAGACGCCAATCACAGGGCCCAGACACCAATAACAGTGCCCTGACACCAATCACAGGACCCAGACTCCAATCTCAGGGCCCACACAACAATCACAGACCCCAGACACCAATCACAGGACCCAGACCTCAAACACTGGGCCCAGAACTCAAACATTGGGCCCAGATCCCAATCACAGGGCCCAGACCCCAATGACAGTCCCCAGGCACCAATCACAGACCCCAGACACCAATCACAGGACCCAGACCTCAATCACAGAGCTCAGACTTCAAACACTGGGCCCAGACACCAATCACTGGGCCCAGACCCCGATCACACGACCCAGACCCTAATCACAGGCCCCAGACCCAATCACAGGGCCCATACCCCAATCACTGGGCCCAGACCCCAATCACAGGGCCCACACCCCAATCACAGACCCCAGACACCAATTACAGTTCCTTGACCTCAAACACTGGGCGTAGACCTCAAACAATGTGCCCAGACCCCAATCACAGGGCCCAGACACCAATCACTGGGCCTAGACCCCAATCACAGGGCACAGACCGCAATCATTTGTCCCACACCCCAATCACAGACCCCTGAAACCAATCAGAGGACCCAGACCTGAAACACCGAGCCCAGACCTCAAACACTGGGCCCAGACCCCAATCACAGATCCCAGACACCAATCACAGGATCAGACCTCAAACACTGGGCCCAGACCGCAAACACTGGGCATAGACACCAATCACAGGGCCCAGACCCCAATCATAGGGCCCAGACACCAATCACAGGGCCCAGACCTCAATCACAGGGCCCAGACCCCAATCACAGGGCCCAGACGACAATCACAGTGCCCAGACCCCGATCACAGGGCACAGACCGCGATCACAGGCCCCAGACACCAATCACTGGGCCCAGACCACAATCATAGGGCCCAGACCCCAATCACAGGGCCCAGACACCAATCACTGTGCCCAGACCCGAATCACAGGACACAGACCCCAATTACAGGGCCCAGATACCAATCACTGGGACCAGACACCGATCACAGGGCCCAGACAACAATCACAGGGCCCAGATCACAATCACAGTGCCAAGAATCCAATCACATGGCCCAGACCCTAATCACAGGGCGCAGACACCGCTCACAGGGCCCAGACCCCAATCACAGGGCCCAGACCCCAATCACAGGGCCCAGATCCCGATCACAGAGCCCAGACATCAATCACAGGGCACAGACCACAACCACAGGGCCCTGAAACCAATCACAGGAACCAGACCCCAATCACAGACCCCAGACTCCAATCACTGGGCGCAGTCCCCAATCATTGGGCGCAGACCACAATCAGTGGGCCCAGATCCCAGTCACAGGGTCCAGACCCAAATCACAGGGTCCAGACATCAATCACAGGGCCCAGACCCCAATCACAGGGCCCAGACACCAATCACAGGGCCGAGACAACGATCACAGGTCCCAGACACCAATCACAGGGCCCAGACCTCAATCACAGGGCCCAGACCCCAATCACAGGGCCCAGACCCCAATAAAGGGCCAAGACCACAATCACAGGGCCCAGACACCGATCTCAGGGCCCAAACCCCAATCACAGGGCCCAGACCCCGATCACTGGGCTAAGACCCCAATCACAGACAGACCCCAATCACAGGTCCCAGATTCCAATCACTGTGCCCCGACCCCAATCACAGAGCCCAGACACCAATCACTGGCTCCTGACCTCAATCACAGGGCCCTGACACCGATCACAGTCCGCATACACTAATCACAGGGCCCAGACACCAATCACAGGGACCAGACACCAATCACTGGCTCCTGACCTCAATCACAGGGCCCAGACACCGATAACAGACCCCAGACCCCAATCACAGGGCCCAGACCACAATCACAGGGCCCAGAACACAATCACAGGGACCAGAGCACAATCACAGGGCCCAGACGCCGATCACTGGCCCAGGTCCCGATCACTGAGCCAAGATCCCAATCACAGACTCCAGATTCGAATCACAGGGCGCAGACGCTAATCACAGAACCCAGACCCCAATCACAGATCCCAGACCCCAAACCCCAATCACAGAGCCCAGACCCTAATCAGAAAACCTAGACATCAATCACAGATCCGAGACACCAAACCCCACTCACAGGATCCAGACCCCAATCACAGACTGCAATCAAAGGGCCCAGACCCCAATCACAGACCCCAGACTCCAAACACTGGGCCCAAACACCAATCACATGGCCCAGACCACAGTCACAGGGTCCAGTCCCCAATCACAGGGCCCAGACCCCAATCACAGGGCCCAGGCCCCAATCACAGACCCCAGACCACGATCATAGGGCCCAGATCCCGATCACAGGGCCCAGACCCCAATCACTGTGCCCAGAACCACCGCACAGAGCCCAGACCTCAATCGCAGGTCCCAGATGCCATCACAGACAGAAACCAATAACAGGGCCCAGACCCCAATCACAGACCCCAGACCCCAATTACAGACCCCAGACACCAATCACAGGGCCCAGACCTCATTCACAGAGCCCAGACACCGATCACAGACCGCAGAAACTAACCACAGGGCCCAGAATCCAATCACAGGGCCCAGTATCCAATCACAGGGCCCAAACAGCCATCACAGGGCACAGACCACAATCACAGGGCCCAGAACACAATCACAGGGACCAGACACTGATCACAGACCGCAGACACTAATCACAGGGCCCAGTATCCAATCACAGGGCCCAAACTGCAATCATAGGGCTCAGACCACAATCACAGGGCCCAGAACACAATCACTGGGCCCAGACCCCAATCACAGGGCCCAGACCCGAATTACAGGGCCCAGACATCAATCACTGGCTCCTGACCTCAATCACAGAGCCCAGACACCGATCACAGACCGTAGAAACTAATCACAGAGCCCAAAATCCAATCACAGGGCCCAGAATCCAATCACTGGGCCCAAACAGCAATCACAGGGCACAGACTCCAATCACTGGGCCCAGACCCCAATCACAGGGCCCAGACACCGATCACAGGGCCCAGACCACGATCACAGAGCCCAGGCACCAATCACTGTGCCCAGACCACAATCACTGGACCCAGACCATGATCACAGGGCCCACACCCCAATCATAGGGCCCAGACACCAGTCACTGGGCCCATACCCCGATCACAGGTCCCAGACCCCGATCACAGAGCCCAGACACCAATCACAGCGCCCAGACCACAATCACTGGGCCCAAACCATGATCACAGGGCCCAGAGCCCAATCACAGGGCCCAAACCTCAATCACAGGGCCCAGACCCTAATCACAGACCCCAGACCTCAATCACAGGGCCTCGACTTCAAACACTGGGCCCAGACACCAAACACTAGGCCCAGACTTCAATCACAGACCCCAGACACCAATCACAGGACCCAGACCCCAATCACAGTGCCCAGACCCCAATCACAGACCCCAGACCCCAATCACAGACCCCAGACCCCAATCACAGAATCCAGACACCAATCACAGGGCCCAAACCACAACCACAGGGCACAGCCCCCAATCACAGGTTTCAGACCTCAATCACAAGGCCCAGACCACAATCACAGGGCCCAGACCCCAATCACAGGGCCCACACACCAATCACTGGGCCCAGACCCCGATCACACGGCCCAGACCCTAATCACAGACCTCAGTCATCAAACACAGGGACCAGACCTCAAACACTGGGCCCAGACCCCAATCACAGGGCCCAGACCGCAATCAAAGGGCCCATACCCCAATCATAGGGCCCAGACCCCAATCACAGTGCCCACACCCCAATCACAGACCCCAGACACCAATCATGGGTCCTAGAACTCAAACATTGTGCCTAGACCTCAAACACTGGTCCCAGACCCCAAACACAGGGCACAGTCCCCAATCACAGGACCCAGACCACAATCACAGGGCCCACACCCCAATCACAGACCCCTGACACCAATCACAGGACCCAGAGCTCAAACACTGGGCCCAGACCTCAAACACTGGGCCCAGACCCCAATCACAGACCCCAGACACCAGTCATAGGACCCAGACCTCAAACAATGGGCCCAGACCCCAATCACAGGGCCCAGACCCCAATCACAGGGCCCAGACACCAATCAGAAGGCCCAGACCTCAATCACAGGGCCCAGACCCCAATCACAGGGCGACCCCAATCACAGGGCCCAGACCCCAATCACAGGACCCAGACACTAATCAGAAGGCCCAGACCTCAATCACAGGGCCCAGACCCCGATCAAAGGGCCCAGACCCCAATCACAGGGCCCAGACACCGATCACAGACTGCAGACACTAATCACAGTGCCCAGAATCCAATTCCAGACCCCAGACTCCAATCACAGGGCGCAAACCCTAATCACAGAGCCCAGTCCTCAATTACAGACCCCAAATCCCAATCACAGGGCCCAGACCCCAATCACAGGGCCAAGACCCCAATCACAGACAGATCCCAATCACAGACCCCAGACCCCAATCACAGATAGACCCCAATCACAGAGCACAGACCCCAATCACAGACAAACCCCAATCACAGGGCCCAGAACCCAATCACAGACAGACCCCAATCACAGGGCCCAGACCCCAATCACAGGGCCCAGACCCCAATCACAGGGCCCAGACCCCAATTACAGGGCCCAGACATCAATCACTGGCTCCTGACCTCAATCACAGAGCCCAGACACCGATCACAGACCGCAGAAACTAATCACAGGGCCCAGAATCCAATCACAGGGCCCAGAATCCAATCACTGGGCCCAAACAGCAATCACAGGGCACAGACTCCAATCACTGGGTCCAGACGCCAATCACAGGGCCCAGACCCCGACCACAGGACCCAGAACCCGATCACAGAGCCCTGACACAAATCACTGCGCACATACCACAATCACTGGGCCCAGACCATGATCACAGGGCCCAGACCCCAATCACAGGGCCCAGACACCATTCATGGGCCCAGACCCAGATCACAGGTCCCAGACACCGATCACAGAGCCAAGACATCAATCACTGCGCCCAGACCACAATCACTGAGCCCAGACCATGATCACATGGCCCAGAGCCCAATCACAGGGCCCAGACATCAATCACAGAGCCCAGACCGCAATCACAGACCCCAGACCTCAATCACAGTGCCCAGACTTCAAACACTGGGCCCAGACGCCAAACACTGGGCCCAGACCTTAATCACAGACCCCAGACACCAATCACAGGACCCAAACCCCAATCACAGTGCCCAGACACCAATCACAGACCCCAGACCCCAATCGCAGACGCCAGACCCCAATCACAGAATCCAGACAGCAATCACAGGGCCCAAACCACAACCACAGGGCCCAGACCCCAATCACAGGGTACAGACCTCAATCACAAGGCCCAGACCACAATCACAGGGCCCAGACTCCAATCACAGGGCCCAGACACCAATCACTGGGCCCAGACCCAGATCACATGTACCAGACCCTAATCACAGATCCCAGTCATCAAACACAGGGACCAGACTTCAAACACTGGGCCCAGACCCCAATCACAGGGCCCAGACCCCAATCACAGGGCCCAGACCCCAATCACAGGGCCCATACCCCAATCATAGGGCCCAGAAACCAATCACAGGGCCCACACCCCAATCATAGACCCCAGACACCAATCACAGGTCCTAGACCTCAAACATTGGGCCTAGACCTCAAACACTGGGCCCAGACTCTAAACACAGGGCCCAAACCCCAATCACAGGGCCCAGACCACAATCACAGGGCCCACACCCCAATCACAGACCCCTGACACCAATCACAGGACCCAGAACTCAAACACTTGGCCCAGACCCCAATCACAGACCCCAGACACCAATCATAGGACCCAGACCTCAAACACTGGGCCCAGACCCCAATCACAGGGCCCAGAATCCAATCACAGGGCCCAGAATCCAATCACTGGACCCAAACAGCAATCACAGGGCACAAACTCCAATCACTGGGCCCAGACCCCAATCACAGGACCGAGACCCCGATCTCAGGGCCCAGACCCCGATCACAGAGCCCAGACACCAATCACTGCGCCCAGACCACAATCACTGGGCCCAGACCATGATCACAGGGCCCAGAGCCAAATAGCAGGGCCCAGACCCCAATCACAGGGCCCAGACACCAATCACAGGGCCCAGACCACAATCACAGGGCCCATATCCCAATCATAGGGCCCAGACCCCAATCACAGTGCACACACACCAATCACAGACCCCAGACACCAATCACAGGTCCTAGATCTCAAACATTGGGCCTAGACCTCAAACACTGGGCCCAGACCCCAAACACTGGGCCCAGACCCCAATCATTGGCCCCTGACCCCAATCACATACCCCAATCACAGGGCCCAGACCACAAACTCTGGTGCACAGACACCAATTACTGGGCCCAGAACACAATCACAGACCCCAGACTCCAATCACAGGGCGCAGATTCTAATCACAGACCCCAGTCCTCAATTACAGACCCCAAATTCCAATCACAGGGCCCAGATTCCAATCACAGCTCCCAGACCCCAATCACAGTGCCCAGACCCCAATCATAGGTCCCAGACCCCAATCACAGGGCCCAGACCCAAATCACAGGGCACAGACCCCGATCACAGGGCCCAGAGCCGATCACAGAAAGCAGGCATTAATCACAGGGCCCAGAATCCAATCACATGGCCCAGACACCAATTACAGGGCCCAGACACCAGCCACAGGGCCCAGACCCCAATCGCAGGGCCCAGACTCCGATCACAGGGCCCAGACACCAATCACAGAGCCCAGACCCCGATCACAGGGCCCAGACCCCGATCACAGGGCGAGACCCCAATCACAGGGCCCAGACCCCAATCATGGGCCCAGACCCCGATCACTGGCCCAGTCCCCGATCACAAGACCCAGGCCCCGATCACTGAGCCAAGATCCCAATCACAGACCCCAGACTACAATCACAGGGCGCAGACCCTAATCACAAAACCCAGACCCCAATCACAGATCCCAGACCCCAAACACCAATCACAGGGTCCAGACCCCAATCACAGTTCCCACACCCCAATCACAGACCCCAGTCTCCAATCACAGACCCCAGACCCCAATCACAGGGCCCAGACACCGATTACAGAGCCCAGGCACCAATATCTTCGCCGAGACCACAGTAACAGAGCCCTGATCATAATCAAAGGGCCCAGACCACAGTCACAGGGCCCAGACACCGACCATAGGGCCAAGACACAATCAGAGGGCTCAGACCCCGATCACAAGGCCCAGACCCCAATCACTGGGCGCAGACCACAATCACAGGCCCCAGTCGCCAATCAAAGTGCACAGACCCCAATCACAGACCACAGACCCCAATCACTGGGCGTAGACCCCAATCACAGAGCGCAGACCCTAATCACAGGGCCCAGATGTCAATCACCAGGCCCAGACCACAATCACAGCGCCCAGACCCAAACTCTGTGGCCCAGACAATAAACACTGGGCCCAGACCACAATCACAGACCCAAACTCCAATCACAGGGCGCAGACCCTAATAAAAACCCCAGTCCTCAATCACAGATCCCGCATCCCAATCACAGGGCCCAGACCCCAAACACAGGACCCAGACCCCAATCACAGGGCCTAGACCACAATCACAGGACGCAGACACCAATCACAGGGCCCAGACCCCAATCACAGGACCCAGACCCCAAACAATGGGCCCAGACCGCAAACATTGGGCCCAGACCTCAATCACTGGCTCCTCACCTCAATCACAGGGCCCAGACACCGATCACAGACTGCAGACACTAATCACAGTGCCCAGAATCCAATTACAGACCCCAGACTCCAATCACAGGGTGCAGTCCCAAATCACAGACCCCAGTCCTCAATTACAGACCCCAAATCCCAATCACAGGGCCCAGACCCCAATCACAGGGCCAAGACCACAATCACAGACAGACCCCAATCACAGACCCCAGACCCCAATCACAGATAGACCCCAATCACAGAGCCCAGACCACAATCACAGACAAACCCCAATCACTGGGCCCAGACCCCAATCACAGACAGACCCGAATCACAGGGCCCAGACACCAATCATAGGGCCCAGACCCCAATCACAGGGCCCAGATCCCAATTACAGGGCCCAGACATCAATCACTGGCTCCTGACCTCAATCACAGAGCCCAGACACCGATCACAGACCGCAGAAACTAATCACAGGGCCCAGAATCCAATCACAGGGCCCAGAATCCAATCACTGGACCCAAACAGCAATCACAGGGCACAGACTCCAATCACTGGGCCCAGACCCCAATCACAGGACCGAGACCCCGATCTCAGGGCCCAGACCCCGATCACAGAGCCCAGACACCAATCACTGCGCCCAGACCACAATCACTGGGCCCAGACCATGATCACAGGGCCCAGAGCCCAATCGCAGGGCCCAGACCTCAATCACAGGGCCCAGACCCCAATCACAGACCCCAGACCTCAATCAAAGGGCCCAGACTTCAAACACTGGGCCCAGACGCCAAACACTGGGCCCAGACCTCAATCACAGACCCCAGACACCAATCACAGGACCCAGACCCAAATCACAGTGCCCAGACCCCAATCACAGACCCCAGACCCCAATCACAGATCCCAGACCCCAATCACAGAATCCAGACACCAATCACAGTGCCCAAACCACAACCACAGTGCCCAGACCCCAATCACAGGGTCCAGACCTCAATCACAAGGCCCAGACTCCAATCACAGACCCCAGACCCCAATCACAGGGCCCAGACACCAATCACTGGGCCCAGACATCGATCACACAGCCCAGACCCTAATCACAGACGTCAGTCATCAAACACAGGGACCAGACCTCAAACACTGGGCCCAGACCCCAATCACAGGGCCCAGACACCAATCACAGGGCACAGACCCCAATCACAGGGCCCATATCCCAATCATAGGGCCCAGACCCCAATCACAGTGCCCACACCCCAATCACAGACCCCAGACACCAATCACAGGTCCTAGACATCAAACATTGGGCCTAGACCTCAAACACTGGGCCCAGACCCCAAACACTGGGCCCAGACCACAATCATTGGCCCCTGACCCCAATCACAGACAACAATCACAGGGCCCAGACCACAAACTCTGGGGGACAGACACCAATTACTGGGCCCAGAACACAATCACAGACCCCAGACTCCAATCACAGGGCGCAGATTCTAATCACAGACCCCAGTCCTCAATTACAGACCCCAAATTCCAATCACAGGGCCCAGACTCCAATCACAGCTCCCAGACCCCAATCACAGTGCCCAGACCCCAATCATAAGTGCCAGACCCCAATCACAGGGCCCAGACCCAAATCACAGGGCACAGACCCCGATCACAGGGCCCAGAGCCGATCACAGAAAGCAGGCATTAATCACAGGGCCCAGATTCCAATCACATGGCCCAGACACCAATTAGAGGGCCCAGACACCAGTCACAGGGCCCAGACCCCAATCACAGGGCCCAGACTCCGATCACAGGGCCCAGACCCCGATCACAGGGCCCAGACCCCGATCACAGGGCGAGACCCCAATCACAGGGCCCAGACCCCAATCCCTGGGCCCAGACCCCGATCACTGGCCCAGTCCCCGATCACAAGACCCAGTCCCCGATCACAAGACCCAGGCCCCGATCACTGAGCCAAGATCACAATCACAGACCCCAGACTACAATCACTGGGTGCAGACCCTAATCACAGACCCCAGACCCCAATCACAGATCCCAGACCCCAAACACCAATCACAGGGTCCAGACCCCAATCACAGTTCCCAGACCCCAATTACAGACCCCAGACTCCAATCACAGACCCCAGACCCCAATCACAGGTCCCAGACACCAATCACAGGGCCCAGACACCAATATCTTCGCCGAGACCCCAGTAACAGGGCCCTGATCCTAATCAAAGTGCCCAGACCACAGTCACAGATCCCAAACACCGACCACAGGGCCCAGACCCAATCAGAGGTCCCAGACCCGGATCACAGGGCCCAGACCCCAATCACTGGGCGCAGACCCCAATCACAGGCCCCAGACCCCAATCAAAGTGCACAGAACCCAATCACAGACCACAGACCCCAATCACTGGGCGCAGACCCCAATCACTGGGCTCAGACCCTAATCACAGGGGCCAGACGTCAATCACCAGGCCCAGACCACAATCACAGGGCCCAGACCCAAACTCTGGGGCCCAGACACCAAACACTGGGCCCAGACCACAAGCACAGACCCCAGACTCCAATCACAGGGCGGAGACACTGATCAAAAACCCCAGTCCTCAATCACAGACCACAAATCGCAATCTCAGGGCCCAGACCCCAAACACAAGACCCAGACCCCAATCACAGGGCCCAGACCCCAATCACAGGACCCAGACACCAATCACAGGTCCCAGACCCCAATCACAGGACCCAGACCCAAACAATGGGCCCAGACCGCAAACATTGGGTCCAGACCCCAATCACTGGCTCCTGACCTCAATCACAGGGCCCAGACACCGATCACAGACTGCAGACACTAATCACAGTGCCCAGAATCCAATTACAGACCCCAGACTCCAATCACAGGGCGCAGACCCTAATCACAGACCCCAGTCCTCAATTACAGACTCCAAATCCCAATCACAGGGCCCAGACACCAATCACAGGGCCAAGACCCCAATCACAGACAGACCCCAATCACAGACCCCAGACCCCAATCACAGTCTGACCCGAATCACAGAGCCCAGATCCCAATCACAGATAGACCCCAATCACAGGGCCCAGACCCCAATCACAGACAGACCCCAATCTCAGGGCCCAGACCCCAATCACAGGGCCCAGACCCCAATCACAGGGCCCAGACCCAAATCACAGGGCCCAGACATCAATCACTGGATACTGACCTCTTTCACAGAGCCCAGACACCGATCACAGACCGCAGAAACTAATCACATGGCCCAGAATCCAATCACAGGGCCCAGAATCCAATCACAGGGCCCAAACAGCAATCACAGGGCACAGACCACAATCACAGGGCCCAGAACACAATCACAGGGCCCAGACACTGATCACAGACCGCAGAAACTAATCACATGTCCCAGTATCCAATCACAGGGCCCAAACAGCAATCACAGGGCTCAGACCACAATCACAGGGCCCAGAACACAATCACTGGGCCCAGACCCCAATCACAGGGCCCAGACGCGAATTACATGGCCCAGACATCAATCACTGGCTCCTGACCTCAATCACAGAGCCCAGACACCGATCACAGACCGCAGAAACTAATTACTGGGCCCAGAATCCAATCACAGAGCCCAGAATCCAATCACTGGGCTCAAACAGCAATCACAGGGCACAGACTCCAATCACTGGGCCCAGACCCCAATCACAGGGCCCAGACACCGATCACAGGGCCCAGACCCCGGTCACAGAGCCCAGACACCAATCACTGCGCCCAGACCACAATCACTGGGCCCAGAACATGATCACAGGGCCCAGACCCCAATCACAGGGCCCAGACACCAGTCACTGGGTCCAGACCCCGATCACAGGTCCCAGACCCCGATCACAGAGCCCAGACACCAATCACTGCGCCCAGACCACAATCAATGGGCCCAGACCATGATCACAGGGCCCAGAGCCCAATCACAGGGCCCAGACCTCAATCACAGGGCCCAGATCCCAATCACAGACCCCAGACCTCAATCACAGGGCCTAGACATCAAACACTGGGCCCAGACGCCAAACACAGACCCCAGACCCCAATCACAGAATCCAGACACCAATCACAGGGCCCAAACCACAACCACAGGACCAGACCCCAATCACAGGGT
Source organism: Pristiophorus japonicus (assembly GCF_044704955.1). Lineage (NCBI taxonomy): Eukaryota > Metazoa > Chordata > Chondrichthyes > Pristiophoridae > Pristiophorus > Pristiophorus japonicus. The sequence goes on from NC_092011.1 coordinate 6,674,776, forward strand.
CCAGACATCAAACACTGGGCCCAGACCCCAATCACAGGGACCAGACACCAATCACAGGCCCACACACCAATCACTGGGCCCAGAGCCCGATCACACTGTCCAGACCCTAATCACAGACCTCAGTCATCAAACACAGGGACCAGACCTCAAACACTGGGCCCAGACCCCAATCACAGGGCCCAGACCCCAATCACAGGGCCCAGACCCCAATCACAGGGCCCATACGCCAATCATAGGGCCCAGACCCCAATCACAGGGCCCACACCCCAATCACAGACCCCAGACACCAATCACAGGACCTAGAACTCAAACATTGGGCCTAGACCTCAAACACTGGGCCCAGACCCCAAACACAGGGCCCAGACCCCAAGAACAGGACCCAGACCACAATCACAGGGCCCACACTCCAATCACAGACCTCTGACACCAATCAAAGGACCCAGACCTGAAACACTGGGCCCAGACCTCAAACACTGGGCCCAGACCCCAATCACAGACCCCAGACACCAATCATAGGACCCAGACCTCAAACAATGGGCCCAGACTCCAATCACAGGGCCCAGACCCCAATCACAGGGCCCAGACACCAATCAGAAGGCCCAGACCTCAATCACAGGGCCCAGACCCCAAACACAGGGCCCAGACCCCAATCACAGGGCCAAGACCCCGATCACAGGGCCCAGACCCCGATCCCAGGGCCCAGACACCAATCACAGGGCCCAGACACCAATCACAGATCCCAGACCACAATCACAGAACTCAGACCCCAATCACAGGACCCAGACCACAATCACAGGGCCGAGTCACCAATCACAGAGCCCAGACACCAATCACAGAACTCAGACCACAATCACAGGACCCAGACCACAATCACTGAGCCCAGACACCAAACACTGGGCCCAGACCCCAATCATTGGCCCCTGACCCCAAATACAGACCCCAATCACAGAGCCCAGACGTCAAACTCTGGGGCACAGACACCAATTACTGGGCCCAGAACACAATCACAGACTGCAGACTTCAATCACAGGTCGCAAATTCTAAACACAGACCCCAGTCCTCAATTACAGACCCCAAATCCCAATCACAGGGCCCCGACACGAATCACAGCTCCCAGACCCCAATCACAGGGCCCAGACCCCAATCATAGGTCCCAGACCCCAATCACAGGGCCCAGACCCAAATCACAGGGCACAGACCCCGATCACAGGGCCCAGATCCGATCACAGACAGCAGGCAATAATCCCAGGACCCAGAATCCAATCACATGGCCCAGACACCAATTACAGGGCCCAGACACCAGTCACAGGGCCCAGACCTCAATCACAGGGCCCAGACCACGATCACAGGGCCCGGACCCCAATCACAGGGCCCAGACCCCGATCACAAGGCCCAGACCCCGATCACAGGGCCCATACCCCAATCACAGGGCCCAGACCCCAATCACTGGGCCCAGACCCCGATCACTGGCCCAGTCCCCGATCACAAGACCCAGGCCCCGATCCCAATCACAGACCCCAGACTACAATCACAGGGTGCAGACCCTAATCACAGACCCCAGACCCCATACACAGATCCCAGATCCCAAACACCATTCACAGGGTCCAGACCCCAATCACAGTTCCCAGACGCCAATCACAGACCCCAGACTCCATTCACAGACCCCAGACCCCAATCACAGGTCCCAGACCCCGATCACAGGGCCCAGACACCAATATCTTCGCCGAGACCACAGTAACAGGGCCCTGATCCTAATCAAATAACCCAGACCACAGTCAAAGGGCCCAGACACCGACTACGGTGCCCAGACCAAATCAGAGTGCCCAGTCGCGGATCACAGGGCCCAGACCACAATCACTGGGCGCAGACCCCAATCACAGGCCCCAGACCCCAACCAAAGTGCACAGACCCCAATCACAGACCACAGACCCCAATCACAGGCCCCAGACCCCAATCAAAGTGCACAGAACCCAATCACAGACCACAGACCCCAATCACTGGGCGCAGACCCCAATCACTGGGCGCAGACCCTAATCACAGGGCCAGACGTCAATCACCAGGCCCAGACAACAATCACAGTGCCCACACCCAAACTCTGGGGCCCAGACACCAAACACTGGGCCCAGACCACAATCACAGACCCCAGACTCCAATCACAGGGCACAGACCCTAATCAAAAACCCCAGTCCTCAATCACAGACCCCAAATCCCAATCACAGGGCCCAGACCGCAAACACAGGACCCAGACCCCAATCACAGGGCCCAGACCCCAATCACAGGACCCAGACACCAATCACAGGGCCCAGACCCCAATCACAGGACCCAGACCCAAACAATGGGCCCAGACCGCAAACATTGGGCCCAGACCCCAATCACTGGCTCCTGACCTCAATCACAGGGCCCAGACACCGATCGCAGACTGCAGACACTAATCGCAGTGCCCAGAATCCAATTACAGACCCCAGACTCCAATCACAGGGCGCAGACCCTAATCACAGAACCCAGTCCTCAATTACAGACCCCAAATCCCAATCACAGGGCCCAGACACCAATCACAGGGCCAAGACCCCAATCACAGACAGACCCCAATCACAGACCCCAGACCCCAATCACAGACAGACCCCAATCACAGACCCCAGACCCCAATCACAGACAGACCCCAATCACAGGGCCCAGACCCCAATCACAGACAGACCCCAATCAAAGGGCCCAGACCCCAATCACAGGGCCCAGACCCCAATCTCAGGGCCCAGACCCAAATCACAGGGCTCAGACATCAATCACTGGATACTGACTTCATTCACAGAGCCCAGACACCGATCACAGACCGCAGAAACTAATCACATGGCCCAGAATCCAATCACAGGGCCCAGAATCCAATCACAGGGCCCAAACAGCAATCACAGGGCACAGACCACAATCACAGGGCCCAGAACACAATCACAGGGCCCAGACACTGATCACAGACCGCAGAAACTAATCACATGTCCCAGTATCCAATCACAGGGCCCAAACAGCAATCACAGGGCTCAGACCACAATCACAGGGCCCAGAACACAATCACTGGGCCCAGACCCCAATCACAGGGCCCAGACGCGAATTACATGGCCCAGACATCAATCACTGGCTCCTGACCTCAATCACAGAGCCCACACACCGATCACAGACCGCAGAAACTAATTACAGGGCCCAGAATCCAATCACAGAGCCCAGAATCCAATCACTGGGCCCAAACAGCAATCACAGGGCACAGACTCCAATCACTGGGCCCAGACCCCAATCACAGGGCCCAGACACCGATCACAGGGCCCAGACCCCGGTCACAGAGCCCAGACACCAATCACTGCGCCCAGACCACAATCACTGGGCCCAGACCATGATCACAGGGCCCAGACCCCAATCACAGGGCCCAGACACCAGTCACTGGGTCCAGACCCCGATCACAGGTCCCAGACCCAGATCACAGAGCCCAGACACCAATCACTGCGCCCAGACCACAATCAATGGGCCCAGACCATGATCACAGGGCCCAGAGCCCAATCACAGGGCCCAGACCTCAATCACAGGGCCCAGACCCCAATCACAGACCCCAGACCTCAATCACAGGGCCTAGACATCAAACACTGGGCCCAGACGCCAAACACTGGAACCAGACCTCAATCACAGACCCCAGACACCAATCACAGCACCCAGACCCCAATCACAGTGCCCAGACCCCAATCACTGACCCCAGACCCCAATCACAGACCCCAGACCCCAATCACAGAATCCAGACACCAATCACAGGGCCCAAACCACAACCACAGGACCAGACCCCAATCACAGGGTCCAGACATCAAACACTGGGCCCAGACCCCAATCACAGGGACCAGACACCAATCACAGGCCCACACACCAATCACTGGGCCCAGAGCCCGATCACACTGTCCAGACCCTAATCACAGACCTCAGTCATCAAACACAGGGACCAGACCTCAAACACTGGGCCCAGACCCCAATCACAGGGCCCAGACCCCAATCACAGGGCCCAGACCCCAATCACAGGGCCCATACGCCAATCATAGGGCCCAGACCCCAATCACAGGGCCCACACCCCAATCACAGACACCAGACACCAATCACAGGTCCTAGAACTCAAACATTGGGCCTAGACCTCAAACACTGGGCCAAGACCCCAAACACAGGGCCCAGACCCCAAGAACAGGACCCAGACCACAATCACAGGGCCCACACCCCAATCACAGACCCCTGACACCAATCAAAGGACCCAGACCTGAAACACTGGGCCCAGACCTCAAACACTGGGCCCAGACCCCAATCACAGACCCCAGACACCAATCATAGGACCCAGACCTCAAACAATGGGCCCAGACCCCGATCCCAGGGCCCAGACACCAATCACAGGGCCCAGACACCAATCACAGATCCCAGACCACAATCACAGAACTCAGACCCCAATCACAGGACCCAGACCACAATCACAGGGCCGAGTCACCAATCACAGATCCCAGACGCCAATCACAGAACTCAGACCACAATCACAGGACCCAGACCACAATCACTGAGCCCAGACACCAAACACTGGGCCCAGACCCCAATCATTGGCCCCTGACCCCAAACACAGACCCCAATCACAGAGCCCAGACCTCAAACTCTGGGGCACAGACACCAATTACTGGGCCCAGAACACAATCACAGACCGCAGACTTCAATCACAGGTCGCAAATTCTAAACACAGATCCCAGTCCTCAATTACAGACCCCAAATCCCAATCACAGGGCCCCGACACGAATCACAGCTCCCAGACCCCAATCACAGGGCCCAGACCCCAATCATAGGTCCCAGACCCCAATCACAGGGCCCAGACCCAAATCACAGGGCACAGACCCCGATCACAGGGCCCAGATCCGATCACAGACAGCAGGCATTAATCCCAGGACCCAGAATCCAATCACATGGCCCAGACACCAATTACAGGGCCCAGACACCAGTCACAGGGCCCAGACCTCAATCACAGGGCCCAGACCACGATCACAGGGCCCGGACCCCAATCACAGGGCCCAGACCCCGATCACAAGGCCCAGACCCCGATCACAGGGCCCATACCCCAATCACAGGGCCCAGACCCCAATCACTGGGCCCAGACCCCGATCACTGGCCCAGTCCCCGATCACAAGACCCAGGCCCCGATCCCAATCACAGACCCCAGACTACAATCACAGGGTGCAGACCCTAATCACAGACCCCAGACCCCAATCACAGATCCCAGATCCCAAACACCAATCACAGGGTCCAGACCCCAATCACAGTTCCCAGACGCCAATCACAGACCCCAGACTCCATTCACAGACCCCAGACCCCAATCACAGGTCCCAGACACCGATCACAGGGCCTAGACACCAATATCTTCGCCGAGACCCCAGTAACAGGGCCCTGATCCTAATCAAATAACCCAGACCACAGTCACAGGGCCCAGATACCGACTACGGTGCCCAGACCAAATCAGAGTGCCCAGTCGCGGATCACAGGGCCCAGACCCCAATCACTGGGCGCAGACCCCAATCACAGGCCCCAGACCCCAAGCAAAGTACACAGACCCCAATCACAGACCACAGACCCCAATCACAGGCCCCAGACCCCAATCAAAGTGCACAGAAGCCAATCACAGACCACAGACCCCAATCACTGGGCGCAGACCCCAATCACTGTGCGCAGACCCTAATCACAGGGGCCAGACGTCAATCACCAGGCCCAGACAACAATCACAGTGCCCACACCCAAACTCTGGGGCCCAGACACCAAACACTGGGCCCAGACCACAATCACAGACCCCAGACTCCAATCACAGGGCACAGACCCTAATCAAAAACCCCAGTCCTCAATCACAGTCCCCAAATCCCAATCACAGGGCCCAGACCGCAAACACAGGACCCAGACCCCAATCACAGGGCCCAGACCCCAATCACAGGACCCAGACACCAATCACAGGGCCCAGACCCCAATCACAGGACCCAGACCCAAACAATGGGCCCAGACCGCAAACATTGGGCCCAGACCCCAATCACTGGCTCCTGACCTCAATCACAGGGCCCAGACACCGATCGCAGACTGCAGACACTAATCGCAGTGCCCAGAATCCAATTACAGACCCCAGACTCCAATCACAGGGCGCAGACCCTAATCACAGAACCCAGTCCTCAATTACAGACCCCAAATCCCAATCACAGGGCCCAGACCCCAATCACAGGGCCAAGACCCCAATCACAGACAGACCCCAATCACAGACCCCAGACCCCAATCACAGGCAGACCCCAATCACAGACCCCAGACCCCAATCACAGGCAGACCCCAATCACAGGGCCCAGACCCCAATCACAGACAGACCCCAATCAAAGGGCCCAGACCCCAATCACAGGGCCCAGACCCCAATCTCAGGGCCCAGACCCAAATCACAGGGCCCAGACATCAATCACTGGGTCCTGACCTCATTCACAGAGCCCAGACACCGATCACAGACCGCAGAAACTAATCACAGCGCCCAGAATCCAATCACAGGGCCCAGAATCCAATCACAGGGCCCAAACAGCAATCACAGTGCACAGACCACAATCTCAGCGCCCAGAACACAATCACAGGGCCCAGACACTGATCACAGACCGCAGACATTAATCACAGGGCCCAGTATTCAATCACAGGGCCCAAACAGCAATCACAGGGCTCAGACCACAATCACAGGGCCCAGAATACAATCACTGGGCCCAGACCACAATCACAGGGCCCAGACCCAGATCACAGGGCCCAGACCCTAATCACAGGGCCCAGACACCAATCACTGGGCCCAGACCCCGATCATTGGCCCAGTCCCCGATCACAAGACCCAGGCCCCGATCACTGAGCCAAGATCCCAATCACAGACCCCAGACTCCAATCATAGGGTCCAGAACTCAATCTCCGGGCCCAGACCCCAATCACAGGGGCCAGACCCCAATCACAGGGCCCAGACACCGATCACAGACCCCAGACTCCAATCACTGGGCGCAGACCACAATCACTGGGCGCAGATCCCAATCACAGAGTCCAGACCCCAATCACAGATTCCATATCTCAATAACAGGGCCCAGACGCCAATCACAGGGCCATGACCCCAATCACAGTGCCCAGACACTGATCATAGGGCCCAGACACCAATCACAGGGCCCAGACCCCAATCACAAGGCCCAGACACCGATCACAGGGCCCAGACCCCAATCACAGAGCCCAGACCCAGATCACTGGGCCAAGACCCCAATTACAGACAGACCCCTATCACAGCGCCCAGATCCAAATCACAGGGCCCAGACCCCAATCACAGGGCCCAGACACCAATGACTGGCTCCTGACCTCAATGACAGGGGCGCAGACACCAATCACAGACCGCAGACACTAATCACAGGGCCCAGACACTAATCACAGGGCCCAGACACCAATCATTGGCTGCTGACCTTAATCACAGGGCCCAGACACCGATCACAGATCCCAGACACCAATCACAGGGCCCAGACCACAATCACAGGGCCCAGAACACAATCACAGGGCCCAGACCACAATCACAGGGCCCAGACACCGATCACTGGCCCAGTCCCCGATCACAAGCCCCAGGCCCCAATCACTAAACCAAGATCCCAATGACAGACCCCAGACTCCAATCACAGGGCACAGACCCTAATCACAGACCACAGACCCCAATCACAGATCCCAGACCCCAAATCCCAATCACAGAGCCCGGACCCTAATCACAGACCCTAGACATCAATCACAGATCCCAGACCCCAAACACTGGGCCCAGACACCAATCACAGGGCCCAGATCCAAATCACAGACCGCAATCAAAGGGCCCAGACTCCAATCACTGGGCACAGACCCTAATCACAGACCCCAGACCACAATCACAGACCCCAGACCCCTAACACTGGGACCAGACACCAATCACAGGGCCAAGATTCCAATCAGAGGGCCCAGACCCAAATCACAGGGCCCAGGCACCAATCACTGGCTCCTGACCTCAATCACAGGGCCCAGACACCAATCACAGACCGCAGACACTAATCACAGGGCCCAGAATTCATTCACAGGGCCCAAACACCAATCACAGGGCCCAGACTGCAATCACTGGGCCCAGATCACAATCACAGGGCCCAGACCACGATCATAGGGCCCATACACCAGTCACTGGGGCCAGACCCCAATCACAGGGCCCAGACCCCAATCACAGTGCCCAGACACCAATCACTGGGCCCAGACCCCGATCACAGGGCCCAGATTTTAATCACACACTCCAGTCCTCAATCACAGACCCCAAATCCCAATCACAGGGCCCAGACCCCAAACACAGGGCCCAGACAACAATCACAGACCCCAGACACAAATCACAGTACCCAGACCTCAAACACTGAGCCCAGACCTCAAACACTGGGCCCAGACCTCAATCACAGGGCCCAGACGCCAATCACAGGAGCCAGACACAAATCACAGGGCCCAGACTCCAATCACAGGGCCCAGATTCCAAACACAGTGCCCACACCCCAATCACAGACGCCAGACACCAGTCACAGGACCCAGACCTCAAACACTGGGCCCAGAACTCAAACGTTGGGCCCAGATCCCAAACACAGGGCTCAGACCCCAATGACAGAACCCAGACACCAATCACAGAATACCCCAGACACCAATCACAGGACCCAGACCCCAATCACAGCTCCCAGACGCCAATCACAGACCCCAGACCCCAATCACAGACCCCAGACACCAATCACAGGGCCCAGACATCAATCACAGAGCCCAGAATTCAAACACTGGGCCCAGATGCCAAACACTGGGCCCAGACACCAATCACAGACTGCAGCCATTAATCACAGGGTCCAGAATCCAATCACAGAGTCCAGACACCAATCACAGGGCCCAAACCACAACCACAGGGACCAGACCCCAATTACAGGGCCCAGACTGCAATCACAGACCCCAGATTCCAACCACTGGACGCAGTCCCCAATCACTGGGCGCAGACCACAATCACTGGGCCCAGACCCGAATCACAGGGTCCAGACCCCAATCACAGGGCCCAGACACCAATCACAGACCCCAGACCCCAAGCACAGGGCCCAGACCACATCACAGGGCCCAGAACACAATCACAGGGCCCAGACCACAATCACAGGGCCCAGAGCCCGATCACTGGCCCAGTCCCCGAACACAAGACCCAGGCCCCAATCACTGAGCCAAGATCCCAATGACAGACCCCAGACTCCAATCACAGGGCACAGAACCTAATCACAGACCCCAGACCCCAATCACAGATCCCAGACCCCAAACCCCAATCACAGAGCCCAGACCCTAATCACAGATCCCAGACCCGAAACACTGGGCCCAGACACCAATCACAGGGCCCAGATCCAAATCACAGACCTAAATCAAAGGGCCCAGAGACCACTGACTGGGCACAGACCCTAATCACAGACCCCAGACCACAATCACAGAACCCAGACCCCTAACACTGGGCCCAGACACCAATTACAGGGCCCAGATTCCAATCAGAGCGTCCAGACCCCAATCACAGGGCCCAGCCACCAATCACTGGCTCCTGACCTCAATCACAGAGCCCAGACACCAATCACAGACCGCAGACACTAATCACAGGGCCCAGATTCCAATCACAGGGCCAAAACACCAATCACAGGGCCCAGACCACAATCACAGGGCCCAGAACACAATCACAGGGCCCAGACCACAATCACAGTGTCCAGACCCCGATCACAGTGCCCAGACACCAATCACAGGTCCCAGACTCCAATCACTGAGCCCAGACCCCAATCACAGGGCCCAGACCCCGATCACAGAGCCCAGACACCAATCACTGCGCCCAGACCACAATCACTGGGTCAAGACCAAGATCACAGGGCCCAGACCCCAATCACAGGGCCCAGACACCAGTCACTGGGCCCAGACCCCAATCACAGAGCCCAGACCCCAATCTCAGGGCCCAGACACCAATCACTGGGCCCAGACCCCGATCACAGGGCCCATCTCTAATCACAGACCCCAGTCCTCAATCACAGACCCCAAATCCCAATCACAGGGTCCTGAACACAAACACAGGTCCCAGACAACAATCACAGATAACAGACACCAATCACAGGACACAGACCTCAAACACTGAGCCCAGACCTCAAACACCGGGCCCAGACCTCAATCACAGGGACCAGACGCCAATCACAGGGCCCAGACACCAATCGCAGTGCCCTGACACCAATCACAGGACCCAGACACCAATTACAGTTCCTTGACCTCAAACACTGGGCCTAGACCTCAAACAACGTGCCCAGACCCCAACCACAGGTCCCAGACACCAATCACTGGGCCTAGACCCCAATCACAGGGCCCAGTCCTCAAACACCCCAATCACAGAGCCCTGAAACCAATCACAGGACCCAGACCTCAAACACCGAGCCCAGACCTCAAACACTGGGCCCTGACCCCAATCACAGATCCCAGACACCAATCACAGGATCAGACCTCAAACACTGGGCCCAGACCGCAAACACTGGGCATAGACACCAATCACAGGGCCCAGACCCCAATCATAGGGCCCAGACACCAATCACAGGGCCCAGACCTCAATCACAGGGCCCAGACCCCAATCACAGGGCCCAGACGACAATCACAGTGCCCAGACCCCGATCACAGGGCCCAGACCTCGATCACAGGGCCCAGACACCAATCACTAGGCCCAGACCACAATCATAGGGCCCAGACCCCAATCACAGGGCCCAGACACCAATCACTGTGCCCAGACCCGAATCACAGGGCCCAGACCCCAATCACAGGGCCCAGACACCAATCACTGTGCCCAGACACCGATCACAGGGCCCAGACAACAATCACAGGGCCCAGATCACAATCACAGTGCCAAGAATCCAATCACATGGCCCAGACCCTAATCACAGGGCGCAGACACCGCTCACAGGGCCCAGACCCCAATCACAGGGCCCAGACCCCAATCACAGGGCCCAGATCCCGATCACAGAGCCCAGACATCAATCACAGGGCCCAGACCACAACCACAGGGCCCTGAAACCAATCACAGGGCCCAGACCCCAATCACAGACCCCAGACTCCAATCACTGGGCGCAGTCCCCAATCATTGTGCGCAGACCACAATCAGTGGGCCCAGACACCAGTCACAGAGTCCAGACCCCAATCACTGGGTCCAGACATCAATCACAGGGCCCAGACCCCAATCACAGGGCCCAGACACCAATCACAGGGCCGAAACACCGATCACAGGTCCCAGACACCAATCACAGGGCCCAGACTTCAATCACAGGGCCCAGACCCCAATCACAGGGCCCAGACCCCAATCAAAGGGCCCAGACCCCAATCACAGGGCCCGGACACCGATCTCAGGGCCCAAACCCCAATCACAGGGCCCAGACCCCGATCACTGGGCTAAGACACCAATCACAAACAGACCCCAATCACAGGGCCCAGATCCCAATCACTCTGCCCCGACCTCAATCACAGGGCCCAGACACCAATCACTGGCTCCTGACCTCAATCACAGGGGCCTGACACCGATCACAGTCTGCATACATTAATCACAGGGCCCAGACACCAATCACAGGGACCAGACACCAATCACTGGCTCCTGACCTCAATCACAGGGCCCAGACACCGATAACAGACCCCAGACCCCAATCACAGGGCCCAGACCACAATCACAGGGCCCAGAACACAATCACAGGGACCAGAGCACAATCACAGGGCCCAGACGCCGATCACTGGCCCAGGCCCCGATCACTGAGCCAAGATCCCAATCACAGACCCCAGACTCGAATCACAGGGCGCAGACGCTAATCACAGAACCCAGACCCCAATCACAGATCCCAGACCCCAAACCCCAATCACAGAGCCCAGACCCTAATCACAACCCTAGACATCAATCACAGATCCGAGACCCCAAACCCCACTCACAGGATCCAGACCCCAATCACAGACTGCAATCAAAGGGCCCAGACCCCAATCACAGACCCCAGACTCCAAACACTGGGCCCAAACACCAATCACAGGGCCCAGACCACAGTCACAGGGCCCAGTCCCCAATCACAGGGCCCAGACCTCAATCACAGGGCCCAGACCCCAATCACAGACCCCAGACCACGATCATAGGGCCCAGATCTCGATCACAGGGCCCAGACCCCAATCACTTGACCCAGAACCACAGCACAGAGCCCAGACCTGAATCGCAGGTCCCAGATGCCATCACAGACAGAAACCAATAACAGGGCCCAGACCCCAATCACAGACCCCAGACCCCAATCACAGACCCCAGACACCAATCACAGGGCCCAGACCTCAATCACAGAGCCCAGACTTCAAATACTGGGCCCAGATGCCAAACACTGGGCTCAGACACCAATCAGAGACTGCAGCCATTAATCATAGGGCCCAGAATCCAATCACAGACCCCAGACCCCAATCACAGACCCCAGACCCCAATCACCGAATCCAGTCACCAATCACAGGGCCCAAACCACAACCACAGGGCCCAGACCCCAATCACAGGTCCCAGACTCCAATCACAGACCCCAGATTCCAACCACTGGACGCAGTCCCCAATCACTGGGCGCAGACCACAATCACTGGGCCCAGACCCGAATCACAGGGTCCAGACCCCAATCACAGGGCCCAGACACCAATCACAGACTCCAGAGCCCAAGCACAGGGCCCAGACCACATCACAGGGCCCAGAACACAATCACAGGGCCCAGACCACAATCACAGGGCCCAGCGCCCGATCACTGGCCAAGTCCCCGAACACAAGACCCAGGCCCCAATCACTGAGCCAAGATCCCAATGACAAACCCCAGACTCCAATCACAGGGCAGAGAACCTAATCACAGACCCCAGACCCCAATCACAGATCCCAGACCCCAAACTCCAATCACAGAGCCCAGACCCTAATCACAGACCCTAGACATCAATCACAGATCCCAGACCCCAAACACTGGGCCCAGACACCATTCACAGGGCCCAGATCCAAGTCACAGACCTAAATCAAAGGGCCCAGAGACCAATCACTGGGCACAGACCCTAATCACAGACGCCAGACCACAATCACAGACCCCAGACCCCTAACACTGGGGATCAGACACCAATCACAGTGCCTAGATTCCAATCAGAGGGTCCAGACCCCAATCACAGGGCCCAGCCACCAATCACTGGCTCCTGACCTCAATCACAGAGCCCAGACACCAATCACAGAGCGCAGACATTAATCACAGGGCCCAGAATCCAATCACAGGGCCAAAACCCCAATCACAGGGCCCAGACCACAATCACAGGGCCCAGAACACAATCACAGGGTCCAGCCACCAATCACTGGCTCCTGACCTCAATCACAGAGCCCTGACACCAATCACAGAGCGCAAACATTAATCACAGGGCCCAGAATCCAATCACAGGGCCAAAACCCCAATCACAGGGCCCAGACCACAATCACAGGGCCCAGAACACAATCACAGGGCCCAGACCACAATCACAGGGTCTAGACCCCGATCACAGTGCCCAGACACCAATCACAGGGCCCAGACTCCAATCACTGGGCCCAGACCACAATCACAGGGCCCAGACCCCGATCACAGGGCCCAGAGCCCGATCACAGAGCCCAGGCACCAATCACTGCGCCCAGACCACAATCACTGGGCCAAGACCATGATCACAGAGCCCAGACCGCAATCACAGGGCCCAGACACTAGTCACTGGTCCCAGACCCCAATCACAGGGCCCAGACCCCAATCTCAGGGCCCATCTCTAATCACAGACCCCAGTCCTCACTCACATACCCCAAATCCCAATATCAGGGCCCAGACCACAAACACAGGTCCCAGACAACAATCACAGATAACAGACACCAATCACAGGACACAGACCTCAAACACTGAGCCCAGTCCTCAAACACCGGTCCCCGACCTCAATCACAGGGACCAGACGCCAATCACAGGGCCCAGACACCAATCACAGTGCCCTGACACCAATCACAGGACCCAGACTCCAATCTCAGGGCCCACACAACAATCACAGACCCCAGACACCAATCACAGGACCCAGACCTCAAACACTGGGCCCAGAACTCAAACATTGGGCCCAGATCCCAATCACAGTGCCCAGACCCCAGTGACAGGCCCCAGACACCAATCACAGACCCCAGACACCAATCACAAGACCCAGACCTCAATCACAGAGCTCAGACTTCAAACACTGGGCCCAGACACCAATCACTGGGCCCAGACACCGATCACATGGCCCAGACCCTAATCACAGGCCCTAGACCACAATCACAGGGCCCATACCCCAATCCCTGGGCCCAGACCCCAATCACAGGGCCCACACCCCAATCACAGACCCCAGACACCAATTACAGTTCCTTGACCTCAAACACTGGGCCTAGACCTCAAACAATGTGCCCAGACCCCAATCACACGGCCCAGACACCAATCACTGGGCCCAGACCCCAATCACAGGGCACAGACCGCAATCATATGTCCCACACCCCAATCACAGACCGCTGAAACCGATCACAGGACCCAGACCTCAAACACCGAGACCAGACCTCAAACACTGGGCCCAGACCCCAATCACAGATCCCAGACACCAATCACAGGATCAGACCTCAAACACTGGGCCCAGACCGCAAACACTGGGCATAGACACCAATCACAGGGCCCAGACCCCAATCACAGGGCCCAGGCGACAATCACAGTGCCCAGACCCCGATCACAGGGCCCAGACCCCGATCACAGGGCCCAGACACCAATCACTGGGCCCAGACCACAATCATAGGACCCAGACCCTGATCACAGGGCCAAGACACCAATCACAGACCCCAGACCCAAAGCACAGGGCCCAGACCACATCCCAGGGCCCAGAACACAATCACAGGGCCCAGACCACAATCACAGTGCCCAGAGCCCGATCACTGGCCCAGTCCCCGAACACAAGATCCAGGCTCCAATCACTGAACCAAGATCCCAAAGACAGACCCCAGACTCCAATCACAGGGCACAGAACCTAATCACAGACCCCAGACCCCAATCACAGATCCCAGACCCCAAAACCCAATCACAGAGCCCAGACCCTAATCACAGATCCCAGACCCGAAACACTGGGCCCAGACACCAATCACAGGGCCCAGATCCAAATCACAGACCTAAATCAAAGGGCCCAGAGACCAATCACTGGGCACAGACCCTAATCACAGACCCCAGACAACAATCACAGACCCCAGACCCCTAACACTGGGCCCAGACATCAATCACAGTGCCCAGATTCCAATCAGAGGGTCCAGACCCCAATCAAAGGGCCCAGCCACCAATCACTGGCTCCTGACCTCAAACACAGAGCCCAGACACCAATCACAGACCACAGACACTAATCACAGGGCCCAGAATCCAATCACAGGGCCAAAACAACAATCAGAGGGCCCAGACCACAATCACAGGGCCCAGAACACAATCACAGGGCCCAGACCACAATCACAGGGTCCACACCCCGATCACAGTGCCCAGACACCAATCACAGGGCCCAGAATCCAATCACTGGGCCCAGACCTCAAACACTGGGCCCAGACCGCAAACACTGGGCATAGACACCAATCACAGGGCCCAGACACCAATCACAGTGCCCAGACCCCTAACACTGGGCCCAGACGACAATCACAGTGCCCAGACCTCGATCACAGGGCCCAGACCCCGATCACAGGGCCCAGACACCAATCACTGGGCCCAGACCACAATCATAGGGCCCAGACACCAATCACAGTGCCCAGACACCAATCACTGTGCCCAGACCCGAATCACAGGGCCCAGACCCCAATCACAGGGCCCAGACATCAATCACTGGGCCCAGACACCGATCACAGGGCCCAGACAACAATCACAGGGCCCAGATCACAATCACAGTGCCAAGAATCCAATCACATGGCCCAGACCCTAATCACAGGGCGCAGACACCGCTCACAGGGCCCAGACCCCATTCACAGGGCCCAGACCCCAATTACAGGGCCCAGATCCCGATCACAGAGCCCAGACATCAATCACAGGGCCCAGACCACAACCACAGGGCCCTGAAACCAATCACAGGGCCCAGACCCCAATCACAGACGCCAGACTCCAATCACTGGGCGCAGTCCCCAATCATTGGGCGCAGACCACAATAAGTGGGCCCAGACCTCAGTCACAGGGTCCAGACCCCAATCACAGGGTCCAGACATCAATCACAGGGCGCAGACCCCAATCACAGGTCCCAGACACCAATCACAGGGCCGAGACACCGATCACAGGTCCCAGACACCAATCACAGGGCCCGGACCTCAATCACAGGGCCCAGACCCCAATCAAAGGGCCCAGACACCAATCACTGGGCCCAGACACCGATCACACGGCCCAGACCCTAATCACAGGCCCTAGACCCCAATCACAGGGCCCATACCCCAGTCACTGGGCCCAGACCCCAATCACAGTGCCCACACCCCAATCACAGACCCCAGACACCAATTACAGTTCCTAGACCTCAAACAATGTGCCCAGACCCCAATCACACGGCCCAGACACCAATCACTGGGCCCAGACCCCAATCACAGGGCACAGACCGCAATCATATGTCCCACACCCCAATCACAGAGCCCTGAAACCAATCACAGGACCCAGACCTCAAACACCGAGCCCAGACCTCAAACACTGGGCCCAGACCCCAATCACAGATCCCAGACACCAATGACAGGATCAGACCTCAAACACTGGGCCCAGACCGCAAACACTGGGCATAGACACCAATCACAGGGCCCAGACCCCAATCACAGGGCCCAGACGACAATCACAGTGCCCAGACCCCGATCACAGGGCCCAGACCCCGATCACAGGGCCCAGACACCAATCACTGGGCCCAGACCACAATCATAGGAACCAGACCCTGATCACAGGGCCAAGACACCAATCACAGACCCCAGACCCAAAGCACAGGGCCCAGACCACATTCCAGGGCCCAGAACACAATCACAGGGCCCAGACCACAATCACAGGGCCCAGAGCCCGATCACTGGCCCAGTCCCCGAACACAAGACCCAGGCCCCAATCACTGAGCCAAGATCCCAATGACAGACCCCAGACTCCAATCACAGGGCACAGAACCTAATCACAGACCCCAGACCCCAATCACAGATCCCAGACCCCAAACCCCAATCACAGAGCCCAGACCCTAATCACAGATCCCAGACCCGAAACACTGGGCCCAGAAACCAATCACAGGGCCCAGATCTAAATCACAGACTTAAATCAAAGGGCCCAGAGACCAATCACAGGGCCCAGACCTCAAACACTGGGCCCAGACCGCAAACACTGGGCATAGACACCAATCACAGGGCCCAGACACCAATCACAGGGCCCAGACCTCTAACACTGGGCCCAGACACCAATCACAGGGCCCAGATTCCAATCAGAGGGTCCAGACCCCAATCACAGGGCCCAGACCCCAATCACAGGGCCCAGACGACAATCACCGTGCCCAGACCTCGATCACAGGGTCCAGACCCCGATCACAGGGCCCAGACACCAATCACTGGGCCCAGACCACAATCATAGGGCCCAGACCCCAATCACAGGGCCCAGACTCCAATCACTGTGCTCAGACCCGAATCACAGGGCCCAGACCCCAATCACAGGGCCCAGTCACCAATCACTGGGCCCAGACACCGATCACAGGGCCCAGACAACAATCACAGGGCCCAGATCACAATCACAGTGCCAAGAATCCAATCACATGGCCCAGACCCTAATCACAGGGCGCAGACACCGCTCATAGGGCCCAGACCCGAATCACAGGGCCCAGACCCCAATCACAGGGCCCAGATCCCGATCACAGAGCCCAGACATCAATCACAGGGCCCAGACCACTACCACAGGGCCCTGAAACCAATCACATGGCCCAGACCCCAATCACAGACCCCAGACTCCAATCACTGGGCGCAGTCCCCAATCATTGGGCGCAGACCACAATCAGTGGGCCAAGACCTCAGTCACAGGGTCCAGACCCCAATCATAGGGTCCAGACATCAATCACTGGGCCCAGACCCCAATCACAGGGCCCAGACACCAATCACAGGGCCGAGACACCGATCACAGGTCCCAGACACCAATCACAGGGCCCGGACCTCAATCACAGGGCCCAGACCCCAATCAAAGGGCCCAGACACAAATCACTGGGCCCAGACACCGATCACACGGCCCAGACCCTAATCACAGGCCCTAGACCCCAATCACAGGGCCCATACCCCAATCACTGGGCCCAGACCCCAATCACAGGACCCACACCCCAATCACAGACCCCAGACACCAATTACAGTTCCTTGACCTCAAACACTGGGCCTAGACCTCAAACAATGTGCCCAGACCCCAATCACACGGCCCAGACACCAATCACTGGGCCCAGACCCCAATCACAGGGCACAGACCGCAATCATATGTCCCACACCCCAATCACAGACCCCTGCAACCAATCACAGGACCCAGACCTCAAACACCGAGCCCAGACCTCAAACACTGGGCCCAGACCCCAATCACAGATCCCAGACACCAATCACAGGATCAGACCTCAAACACTGGGCCCAGACTGCAAACACTGGGCATAGACACCAATCACAGGGCCCAGACCCCAATCACAGGGCCCAGACGACAATCACAGTGCCCAGACCCCGATCACAGGGCCCAGACACCAATCAATGGGCCCAGACCACAATCATAGGACCCAGACCCTGATCACAGGGCCAAGACACCAATCACAGACCCCAGACCCTAAGCACAGGGCCCAGACCACATCCCAGGGCCCAGAACACAATCACAGGGCCCAGACCACAATCACAGGGCCCAGAGCCCGATCACTGGCCCAGTCCCCGAACACAAGACCCAGGCCCCAATCACTGAGCCAAGATCCCAATGACAGACCCCAGACTCCAATCACAGGGCAGAGAACCTAATCACAGACCCCAGACCCCAATCACAGATCCCAGACCCCAAACCCCAATCACAGAGCCCAGACCCTAATCACAGTTCCCAGACCCGAAACACTGGGCCCAGACACCAATCACAGGGCCCAGATCCAAATCACAGACCTAAATCAAAGGGCCCAGAGACAAATCACTGGGCACAGACCCTAATCACAGACCCCAGACCACAATCACAGACCCCAGACCCCTAACACTGGGCCCAGACACCAATCACAGGGCCCAGATTCCAATCAGGGGGTCCAGACCCCAATCAAAGGGCCCAGCCACCAATCACTAGTTCCTGACCTCAATCACAGAGCCCAGACACCAATCACAGACCGCAGACACTAATCACAGGGCCCAGAATCCAATCACAGGGCCAAAACAACAATCAGAGGGCCCAGACCACAATCACAGGGCCCAGAACACAATCACAGGGCCCAGACCACAATCACAGGATCCAGACCCCGATCACAGTGCCCAGACACCAATCACAGGGCCCAGAATCAAATCACTGGACACAGACCTCAAACACTGGGCCCAGACCGCAAACACTGGGCATAGACACCAATCACAGGGCCCAGACACCAATCCAAGGGCCCAGACCCCTAACACTGGGCCCAGACACCAATCACAGGGCCCAGATTCCAATCAGAGTGTCCAGACCCCAATCACAGGGCCCAGACCCCAATCACAGGGCCCAGACGACAATCACAGTGCCCAGACCTCGATCACAGGGCCCAGACCCCGATCACAGGTCCCAGACACCAATCACTGGGCCCAGACCACAATCATAGGGCCCAGACCCCAATCACAGGGCCCAGACACCAATCACTGTGCCCAGACCCGAATCACAGGGCCCAGACCACAATCACAGGGCCCAGACACTAATCACTGTGCCCAGACACCGATCACAGGGCCCAGACAACAATCACAGGGCCCAGATCACAATCACAGTGCCAAGAATCCAATCACATGGCCCAGACCCTAATCACAGGGCGCAGACACCGCTCACAGGGCCCACACCCCAATCACAGGGCCCAGACCCCAATCACAGGGCCCAGATCCCGATCACAGAGCCCAGACATCAATCACTGGGCCCAGACCACAACCACAGGTCCCTGAAACCAATCACAGGGCCCAGACCCTAATCACAGACCCCAGACTCCAATCACCGGGCGCAGTCCCCAATCATTGGGCGCAGACCACAATCAGTGGGCCCAGACCTCAGTCACAGGGTCCAGACCCCAATAACAGGGTCCAGACCACAATCACAGGGTCCAGACCCCGATCACAGTGCCAAGACACCAATCACAGGGCCCAGAATCCAATCACTGGGCCCAGACCTCAAACACTGGGCCCAGACCGCAAACACTGGGCATAGACACCAATCACAGGGCCCAGACACCAATCACAGGGCCCAGACCCCTAACACTGGGCCCAGACACCAATCACAGGGCCCAGATTCCAATCAGAGGGTCCAGACCCCAATCACAGGGCCCAGACCCCAATCACAGGGCCCAGACGACAATCACAGTGCCCAGACCTCGATCACAGGGCCCAGACCCCGATCACAGGGCCCAGACACCAATCACTGGGCCCAGACCACAATCATAGGGCCCAGACCCCAATCACAGGGCCCAGACACCAATCACTGTGCCCAGACCCGAATCACAGGGCCCAGACCCCATTCACAGGGCCCAGACACCAATCACTTGGCCCAGACACCGATCACAGGGCCCAGACAACAATCACAGGGCCCAGATCACAATCACAGTGCTAAGAATCCAATCACATGGCCCAGACCCTAATCACAGGGCGCAGACACCGCTCACAGGGCCCAGACCCCAATCACAGGGCCCAGACCCCAATCACAGGGCCCAGATCCCGATCACAGAGCCCAGACATCAATCACAGGGCCCAGACCACAACCACAGGGCCCTGAAACCAATCACAGGGCCCAGACCCCAATCACAGACCCCAGACTCCAATCACTGGGCGCAGTCCCCAATCATTGGGCGCAGACCACAATCAGTGGGCACAGACCTCAGTCACAGTGTCCAGACCCCAATCACAGGGTCCAGACATCAATCACAGGGCCCAGACCCCAATCACAGGGCCCAGACACCAATCACAGGGCCGAGACACCGATCACAGGGCCCAGACCACAATCATAGGGCCCAGACACCAATCACAGGGCCCAGACACCAATCACTGTGCCCAGTCCCGAATCACAAGGCCCAGACCCCAATCACAGGGCCCAGACACCAATCACTGAGCCCAGACACCGATCACAGGGCCCAGACAACAATCACAGGGCCCAGATCACAATCACAGTGCCAAGAATCCAATCACATGGCCCAGACCCTAATCACAGGGCGCAGACACCGCTCACAGGGCCCAGACCCCAATCACAGGGCCCAGACCCCAATTACAGGGCCCAGATCCCGATCACAGAGCCCAGACATCAATCACAGGGCCCAGACCACAACCACAGGGCCCTGAAACCAATCACAGGGCCCAGACCCCAATCACAGACCCCAGACTCCAATCACTGTGTGCAGTCCCCAATCATTGGGCGCAGACCACAATCAGTGGGCCCAGACCTCAGTCACAGGGTCCAGACACCAATCACAGGGTCCAGACATCAATCACAGGGCCCAGACCCCAATCACAGGGCCCAGACACCAATCACAGGGCCGAGACACCGATCACAGGTCCCAGACACCAATCACAGGGCCCGGACCTCAATCACAGGGCCCAGACCCCAATCAAAGGGCCCAGACACCAATCACTGGGCCCAGACACAGATCACACGGCCCAGACCCTAATCACAGGCCCTAGACCCCAATCACAGGGCCCATACCCCAATCACTGGGCCCAGACCCCAATCACAGGGCCCACACCCCAATCACAGACCCCAGACACCAATTACAGTTCCTTGACCTCAAACACTGGGCCTAGACCTCAAACAATGTGCCCAGACCCCAATCACACGGCCCAGACACCAATCATTGGGCCCAGACCCCAATCACAGGGCACAGACCGAAATCATATGTCCCACACCCCAATAACAGACCCCTGAAACCAATCACAGGACCCAGACCTCAAACACCGAGCCCAGACCTCAAACACTGGGCCCAGACCCCAATCACAGATCCCAGACACCAATCACAGGATCAGACCTCAAACACTGGGCCCAGACCGCAAACACCGGGCATAGACACCAATCACAGGGCCCAGACCCCAATCACAGGGCCCAGACGACAATCACAGTGCCCAGACCACGATCACACGGCCCAGACCCCGATCACAGTGCCCAGACACCAATCACTGGGCCCAGACGACAATCATAGGACCCAGACCCTGATCACAGGGCCAAGACACCAATCACAGACCCCAGACCCAAAGCACAGGGCCCAGACCACATCCCAGGGCCCAGAACACAATCACAGGGCCCAGACCACAATCACAGGGCCCAGAGCGCGATCACTGGCCCAGTCCCCGAACACAAGACCCAGGCCCCAATCACTGAGCCAAGATCCCAATGACAGACCCCAGACTCCAATCACAGGGCACAGAACCTAATCACAGACCCCAGACCCCAATCACAGATCCCAGACCCCAAACCCCAATCACAGAGCCCAGACCCTAATCACAGATCCCAGACCCGAAACACTGGGCCCAGACACCAATCACAGGGCCCAGATCCAAATCACAGACCTAAATCAAAGGGCCCAGAGACCAATCACTGGGCACAGACCCTAATCACAGACCCCAGACCACAATCACAGACCTCAGACCCCTAACACTGGGCCCAGACACCAATCACAGGGCCCAGATTCCAATCAGAGGGTCCAGACCCCAATCAAAGGGCCCAGCCACCAATCACTGGCTCCTGACCTCAATCACAGAGCCCAGACACCAATCACAGACCGCAGACACTAATCACAGGGCCCAGAATCCAATCACAGGGCCAAAACACCAATCCAGGGCCCAGACCACAATCACAGGGCCCAGAACACAATCACAGGGCCCAGACCACAATCACAGGGTTCAGACCCCGATCACAGTGCCCAGACACCAATCACAGGGCCCAGAATCCAATCACTGGGCCCAGACCTCAAACACTGGGCCCAGACCGCAAACACTGGGCATAGACACCAATCACAGGGCCCAGACACCAATCACAGGGCCCAGACCCCTAACACTGGGCCCAGACACCAATCACAGGGCCCAGATTCCAATCAGAGGGTCCAGACCCCAATCACAGGGCCCAGACCCCAATCACAGGGCCCAGACGACAATCACAGTGCCCAGACCTCGATCACAGGGCCCAGACCCCGATCACAGGGCCCAGACACCAATCACTGGGCCCAGAACACAATCATAGGGCCCAGACCCCAATCTTAGGGCCCAGACACCAATCACTGTGCCCAGACCCGAATCACAGGGCCCAGACCCCAATCACAGGGCCCAGACACCAATCACTGGGCCCAGACACCGATCACAGGGCCCAGACAACAATCACAGGGCCCAGATCACAATCACAGTGCCAAGAATCCAATCACATGGCCCAGACCCTAATCACAGGGCGCAGACACCGCTCATAGGGCCCAGACCCCAATCACAGGGCCCAGACCCCAATCACAGGGCCCAGATCCCGATCACAGAGCCCAGACATCAATCACAGGGCCCAGACCACTACCACAGGGCCCTGAAACCAATCACAGGGCCCAGACCCCAATCACAGACCCCAGACTCCAATCACTGGGTGCAGTCCCCAATCATTGGGCGCAGACCACAATCAATGGGCCCAGACCTCAGTCACAGGGTCCAGACCCCAATCACAGGGTCCAGACATCAATCATAGGGCCCAGACCCCAATCACAGGGCCCAGACACCAATCACAGGGCCGAGACACCGATCACAGGTCCCAGACACCAATCACAGGGCCCGGACCTCAATCACAGGGCCCAGACCACAATCAAAGGGTC
The DNA here is from genome assembly GCF_044704955.1 of Pristiophorus japonicus. Classification (NCBI taxonomy): domain Eukaryota; kingdom Metazoa; phylum Chordata; class Chondrichthyes; family Pristiophoridae; genus Pristiophorus; species Pristiophorus japonicus. The sequence goes on from NC_092011.1 coordinate 6,698,842, forward strand.
CAGACACCAATCACTGGGCCCAGACACCGATCACACGGCCCAGACCCTAATCACAGGCCCTAGACCCCAATCACAGGGCCCATACCCCAATCACTGGGCCCAGACCCCAATCAGAGGGCCCACACCCCAATCACAGACCCCAGACACCAATTACAGTTCCTTGACCTCAAACACTGGGCCTAGACCTCAAACAATGTGCCCAGACCCCAATCACACGGCCCAGACACCAATCACTGGGCCCAGACCCCAATCACAGGGCACAGACCGCAATCATATGTCCCACACCCCAATCACAGACCCCTGCAACCAATCACAGGACCCAGACCTCAAACACCGAGCCCAGACCTCAAACACTGGGCCCAGACCCCAATCACAGATCCCAGACACCAATCACAGGATCAGACCTCAAACACTGGGCCCAGACCGCAAACACTGGGCATAGACACCAATCACAGGGCTCAGACCCCAATCACAGGGCCCCGACGACAATCACAGTGCCCAGACCCCGATCACAGGGCCCAGACCCCGATCACAGGGCCCAGACTTCAATCAATGGGCCCAGACCACAATCATAGGACCCAGACCCTGATCACAGGGCCAAGACACCAATCACAGACCCCAGACCCAAAGCACAGGGCCCAGACCACATCCCAGGGCCCAGAACACAATCACAGGGCCCAGACCACAATCACAGGGCCCAGAGCCCGATCACTGGCCCAGTCCCCGAACACAAGACCCAGGCCCCAATCACTGAGCCAAGATCCCAATGACAGACCCCAGACTCCAATCACAGGGCACAGAACCTAATCACAGACCCCAGACCCCAATCACAGATCCCAGACCCCAAACCCCAATCACAGAGCCCAGACCCTAATCACAGATCCAAGACCCGAAACACTGGGCCCAGACACCAATCACAGGGCCCAGATCCAATTTACAGACCTAAATCAAAGGGCCCAGAGACAAATCACTGGGCACAGACCCTAATCACAGACCCCAGACCACAATCACAGACCCCAGACCCCTAACACTGGGCCCAGACTCCAATCACAGGGCCCAGATTCCAATCAGAGGGTCAAGACCACAATCAAAGGGCCCAGCCACCAATCACTAGCTCCTGACCTCAATCACGGAGCCCAGACACCAATCACAGACCGCAGACACTAATCACAGGGCCCAGAATCCAATCACAGGGCCAAAACACCAATCAGAGGGCCCAGACCACAATCACAGGGCCCAGAACACAATCACAGGGCCCAGACCACAATCACAGGATCCAGACCCCGATCACAGTGCCCAGAACACAATCACAGGGCCCAGACCACAATCACAGGATCCAGACCCTGATCACAGGGCCCAGACACCAATCAATGGGCCCAGACCACAATCATAGGACCCAGACCCTGATCACAGGGCCAAGACACCAATCACAGACCCCAGACCCAAAGCACAGGGCCCAGACCACATCCCAGGGCCCAGAACACAATCACAGGGCCCAGACCACAATCACAGGGCCCAGAGCCCGATCACTGGCCCAGTCCCCGAACACAAGACCCAGGCCCCAATCACTGAGCCAAGATCCCAATGACAGACCCCAGACTCCAATCACAGGGCACAGAACCTAATCACAGACCCCAGACCCCAATCACAGATCCCAGACCCCAAACCCCAATCACAGAGCCCAGACCCTAATCACAGATCCAAGACCCGAAAAACTGGGCCCAGACACCAATCACAGGGCCCAGATCCAATTTACAGACCTAAATCAAAGGGCCCAGAGACAAATCACTGGGCACAGACCCTAATCACAGACCCCAGACCACAATCACAGACCCCAGACCCCTAACACTGGGCCCAGACTCCAATCACAGGGCCCAGATTCCAATCAGAGGGTCAAGACCCCAATCAAAGGGCCCAGCCACCAATCACTAGCTCCTGACCTCAATCACGGAGCCCAGACACCAATCACAGACCGCAGACACTAATCACAGGGCCCAGAATCCAATCACAGGGCCAAAACACCAATCAGAGGGCCCAGACCACAATCACAGGGCCCAGAACACAATCACAGGGCCCAGACCACAATCACAGGATCCAGACCCCGATCACAGTGCCCAGACACCAATCACAGGGCCCAGAATCCAATCACTGGGCACAGACCTCAAACACTGGGCCCAGACCGCAAACACTGGGCATAGACACCAATCACAGGGCCCAGACACCAATCACAGGGCCCAGACCCCTAACACTGGGCCCAGACACCAATCACAGGGCCCAGATTCCAATCAGAGGGTCCAGACCCCAATCACAGGGCCCAGACCCCAATCACAGGGCCCAGACGACAATCACAGTGCCCAGACCTCGATCACAGGGCCCAGACCCCGATCACAGGGCCCAGACACCAATCACTGGACCCAGACCACAATCATAGGGCCCAGACCCCGATCACAGGGCCCAGACACCAATCACTGTGCCCAGACCCGAATAACAGGGCCCAGACCCCAATCACAGGGCCCAGACACCAATCACTGGGCCCAGACACCGATCACAGGGCCCAGACAACAATCAAGGGCCCAGATCACAATCACAGTGCCAAGAATCCAATCACATGGCCCAGACCCTAATCACAGGGCGCAGACACCGCTCACAGGGCCCAGACCCCAATCACAGGGCCCAGACCCCAATCACAGGGCCCAGATCCCGATCACTGGGCGCAGTCCCCAATCATTGGGCGCAGACCACAATCAGTGGGCCCAGACCTCAGTCACAGGATCCAGACCCCGATCACAGTGCCAAGACCACAATCACAGGGCCCAGAATCCAATCACTGGGCCCAGACCTCAAACACTGGGCCCAGACCGCAAACACTGGGCATAGACACCAATCACAGGGCCCAGACACCAATCACAGGGCCCAGACACCTAACACTGGGCCCAGACACCAATCACAGGGCCCAGATTCCAATCAGAGGGTCCAGACCCCAATCACAGGGCCCAGACCCCAATCACAGGGCCCAGACGACAATCACAGTGCCCAGACCTCGATCACAGGGCCCAGACCCCGATCACAGGGCCCAGACACCAATCACTGGGCCCAGACCACAATCATAGTGCCCAGACCCCAATCACAGGGCCCAGACACCAACCACTGTGCCCAGACCCGAATCACAGGGCCCAGACCCCAATCACAGGGCCCAGACACCAATCACTGAGCCCAGACACCGATCACAGGGCCCAGACAACAATCACAGGGCCCAGATCACAATCACAGTGCCAAGAATCCAATCACATGGCCCAGACCCTAATCACAGGGCGCAGACACCGCTCACAGGGCCCAGACCCCAATCACAGGGCCCAGACCCCAATCACAGGGCCCAGATCCCGATCACAGAGCCCAGACATCAATCACAGGGCCCAGACCACAACCACAGGGCCCTGAAACCAATCACAGGGCCCAGACCCCAATCACAGACCCCAGACTCCAATCACTGGGCGCAGTCCACAATCATTGGGCGCAGACCACAATCAGTGGGCCCAGACCTCAGTCACAGGGTCCAGACCCCAATCACAGGGTCCAGACATCAATCACAGGGCCCAGAACCCAATCACAGGGCCAGACACCAATCACAGGGCCGAGACACCGATCACTGGTCCCAGACACCAATCACAGGGCCCGGACCTCAATCACAGGGCCCAGACCCCAATCAAATGGCCCAGACCCCAATCAAAGGGCCCAGACCCCAATCACAGGGCCCAGACACCGATCTCAGGGCCCAAACCCCAATCACAGGGCCCAGACCCCGATCACTGGGCTAAGACCCCAATCACAGACAGACCCCAATCACAGGGCCCAGATCCCAATCACTGTGCCCCGACCCCAATCACAGGGCCCAGACACCAATCACTGGCTCCTGACCTCAATCACAGGGCCCTGACACCGATCACAGTCCGCATACACTAATCACAGGGCCTAGACACCAATCACAGGGACCAGACACCAATCACTGGCTCTTGACCTCAATCACAGGGCCCAGACACCGATAACAGACCCCAGACCCCAATCACAGGGCCCAGACCACAATCACAGGGCCCAGAACACAATCACTGGGACCAGAGCACAATCACAGGGCCCAGACGCCGATCACTGGCCCAGGCCCCGATCACTGAGCCAAGATCCCAATCACAGACACCAGACTCGAATCACAGGGCGCAGACGCTAATCACAGAACCCAGACCCCAATCACAGATCCCAGACCACAAACTCCAATCACAGAGCCCAGACCCTAATCACAAACCCTAGACATCAATCACAGATCCGAGACCCCAAACCCCACTCACAGGATCCAGACCCCAATCACAGACTGCAATCAAAGGGGCCAGACACCAATCACAGACCCCAGACTCCAAACACTGCGCCGAAACACCAATCACAGGGCCCAGACCACAGTCACAGGGCCCAGACCCCAATCACAGACCCCAGACCACGATCATAGGGCCCAGATCCCGATCACAGGGCCCAGACCCCAATCACTGGGCCCAGAACCACAGCACAGAGCCCAGACCTCAATCGCAGGTCCCAGATGCCATCACAGACAGAAACCAATAACAGGGCCCAGACCCCAATCACAGACCCCAGACCCCAATCACAGACCCCACACACCAATCACAGGGCCCAGACCTCAATCACAGAGCCCAGACTTCAAACACTGGGCCCAGATGCCAAACACTGGGCCCAGACACCAATCACAGAGTGCAGCCATTAATCACAGGGCCCAGAATCCAATCACAGAGTCCAGACACCAATCACAGGGCCCAAACCACAACCACAGGGCCCAGACCCCAATCACAGGGCCCAGACTCCATTCACAGACCCCAGATTCCAACCACTGGAAGCAGTCCCCAATCACTGGGTGCAGACCACAATCACTGGGCCCAGACCCGAATCACAGGGTCCAGACCCCAATCACAGTGCCCAGACACCAATCACAGACCCCAGACCCCAAGCACAGGGCCCAGACCACATCACAGAGCCCAGAACACAATCACAGGACCCAGACCAAAATCACAGGGCCCAGAGCCCGATCACTGGCCCAGTCCCCGAACACAAGACCCAGGCCCCAATCACTGAGCCAAGATCCCAATGACAGACCCCAGACTCCAATCACAGGGCACAGAACCTAATCACAGACCCCAGACCCCAATCACAGATCCCAGACCCCAAACCCCAATCACAGAGCCCAGACCCTAATCACAGACCCTAGACATCAAGCACAGATCCCAGACCCCAAACACTGGGCCCAGACACCATTCACAGGACCCAGATCCAAATCACAGACCTAAATCAAAGGGCCCAGAGACCAATCACTGGGCACAGACCCTAATCACAGACCCCAGACCACAATCACAGACCCCAGACCCCTAACACTGGGCCCAGACACCAATCACAGGGCCCATATTCCAATCAGAGGGTCCAGACCCCTATCACAGGGCCCAGCCACCAATCACTGTCTCCTGACCTCAGTCACAGAGCCCAGACACCAATCACAGAGCGCAGACATTAATCACAGGGCCCAGAATCCAATCACAGGGCCAAAACACCAATCACAGGGCCCAGACCACAATCACAGGGCCCAGAACACAATCACAGGGCCCAGACACCAATCACAGGGCCCAGACTCCAATCACTGGGCCCAGACCCCAATCACAGGGCCCAGACCCCGATCACATGGCCCAGACCCCGATCACAGAGCCCAGACACCAATCACTGCGCCCAGACCACAATCACTGGGCCAAGACCATGATCACAGGGCCCAGACCCCAATCACAGGGCCCAGACACCAGTCACTGGATCCAGACCCCAATCACAGGGCCCAGAACCCAATCTCAGGGCCCATCTCTAATCACAGACCCCAGTCCTCAATCACAGACCCCAAATCCCAATCACAGGGCCCAGACCACAAACACAGGTCCCAGACAACAATCACAGATAACAGACACCAATCACAGGACACAGACCTCAAACACTGAGCCCAGTCCTCAAACACCGGGCCCAGACCTCAATCACAGGGACCAGACGCCAATCACAGGGCCCAGACACCAATCACAGTGCCCTGACACCAATCACAGGACCCAGACTCCAATCTCAGGGCCCACACAACAATCACAGACCCCAGACACCAATCACAGGACCCAGACCTCAAACACTGGGCCCAGAACACAAACATTGGGCCCAGATTCCAATCACAGTGCCCAGATCCCAATGACAGACCCCAGACACCAATCACAGACCCCAGACACCAATCAGAAGACCCAGACCTCAATCACAGAGCTCAGACTTCAAACAGTGGGCCCAGACACCAATCACTGGGCCCAGACACCGATCACACGGCCCAGACCCTAATCACAGGCCCTAGACCCCAATCACAGGGCCCATACCCCAATCACTGGGCCCAGACCCCAATCACAGGGCCCACACCCCAATCACAGACCCCAGACACCAATTACAGTTCCTTGACCTCAAACACTGGGCCTAGACCTCAAACAATGTGCCCAGACCCCAATCACAGGGCCCAGACACCAATCACTGGGCACAGACCCCAATCACAGGGCACAGACCGCAATCATATGTCCCACACCCCAATCACAGACCTCTGAAACCAATCACAGGACCCAGACCTCAAACACCGAGCCCAGACCTCAAACACTGGGCCCAGACCCCAATCACAGATCCCAGACACCAATCACAGGATCAGACCTCAAACACTGAGCCCAGACCGCAAACACTGGGCATAGACACCAATCACAGGGCCCAGACCCCAATCATAGGGCCCAGACACCAATCACAGGGCCCAGACCTCAATCACAAGGCCCAGACCCCAATCACAGGGCCCAGACGACAATCACAGTGCCCAGACCCCGATCACAGGGCCCAGACCCCGATCACAGGGCCCAGACACCAATCACTGGGCCCAGACCACAATCATAGGGCCCAGACCCTGATCACAGGGCCAAGACACCAATCACTGGTCCCAGACCACAATCACAGGGCCCAGACCCCAATCACAGGGCCCAGACACCAATCACTGTGCCCAGACCCGAATCACAGGGCCCAGACCCCAATCACAGGGCCCACACACCAATCACTTGGCCCAGACACCGATCACAGGGCCCAGACAACAATCACAGGGCCCAGATCACAATCACAGTGCCAAGAATCCAATCACATGGCCCAGACCCTAATCACAGGGCGCAGACACCGCTCACAGGGCCCAGACACCAATCACAGGGCCCAGACCCCAATCACAGTGCCCAGATCCCGATCACAGGGCCCAGACAACAATCACAGGGCCCAGATCACAATCACAGTGCCAAGAATCCAATCACATGGCCCAGACCCTAATCACAGGGCGCAGACTCCGCTCACAGGGCCCAGACACCAATCACAGGGCACAGACACCAATCACAGTGCCCAGATCCCGATCACAGAGCCCAGACATCAATCACAGGGCCCAGACCACAACCACAGGGCCCTGACACCAATCACAGGGCCCAGACCCCAATCACAGACCCCAGACTCCAATCACTGGGCGCAGTCCCCAATCATTGGGCGCAGACCACAATCAGTGGGCCCAGACCCCAGTTACAGGGTCCAGACCCCAATCACAGGGTCCAGACATCAATCACAGGGCCCAGACCCCAATCACAGGGCCCAGACACCAATCACAGGGCGCAGACACCGCTCACAGGGCCCAGACACCAATCACAGGGCACAGACACCAATCACAGTGCCCAGATCCCGATCACAGAGCCCAGACATCAATCACAGGGCCCAGACCACAACCACAGGGCCCTGACACCAATCACAGGGCCCAGACCCCAATCACAGACACCAGACTCCAATCACTGGCCGCAGTCCCCAATCATTGGGCGCAGACCACAATCAGTGGGCCCAGACCCCAGTTACAGGGTCCAGACCCCAATCACAGGGTCCAGACATCAATCACAGGGCCCAGACCCCAATCACAGGACCCAGACCCTAATCACAGGGCGCAGACACCGCTCACAGGGCCCAGACACCAATCACAGGGCACAGACACCAATCACAGTGCCCAGATCCCGATCACAGAGCCCAGACATCAATCACAGGGCCCAGACCACAACCACAGGGCCCTGACACCAATCACAGGGCCCAGACCCCAATCACAGACACCAGACTCCAATCACTGGCCGCAGTCCCCAATCATTGGGCGCAGACCACAATCAGTGGGCCCAGACCCCAGTTACAGGGTCCAGACCCCAATCACAGGGTCCAGACATCAATCACAGGGCCCAGACCCCAATCACAGGGCCCAGACACCAATCACAGGGCCGAGACACCGATCACAGGTCCCAGACACCAATCACAGGACCCAGACCTCAATCACAGGGCCCAGACCCCAATCACAGGGCCCAGACCCCAATCAAAGGGCCCAGACCCCAATCACAGGGCCCAGACACCGATCTCAGGGCCCAAACCCCAATCACAGGGCCCAGACCCCGATCACTTGTCTAAGACCCCAATCACAGACAGACCCCAATCACAGGGCCCAGATCCCAATCACTGTGCCCCGACCCCAATCACAGGGCCCAGACACCAATCACTGTCTCCTGACCTCAATCACAGGGCCCTGACAGCGATCACAGTCCGCAGACACTAATCACAGGGCCGAGACACCAATCACAGGGCCCAGACACCAATCACTGGCTCCTGACCTCAATCACAGGGCCCAGACACCGATAACAGACCCTAGACCCCAATCACAGGGCCCAGACCACAATCACAGGGCCCAGAACACAATCACAGGGACCAGAGCACAATCACAGGGCCCAGACGCCGATCACTGGCCCAGGCCCCGATCACTGAGCCAAGATCCCAATCACAGACCCCAGACTCGAATCACAGGGCGCAGACGCTAATCACAGAACCCAGACCCCAATCACAGATCCCAGACCCCAAACCCCAATCACAGAGCCCAGACCCTAATCACAAACCCTAGACATCAATCACAGATCCGAGACCCCAAACTCCACTCACAGGATCCAGACCCCAATCACAGACTGCAATCAAAGGGCCCAGACCCCAATCACAGACCCCAGACTCCAAACACTGGGCCCAAACACCAATCACAGGGCCCAGACCACAATCACAGGGCCCAGTCCCCAATCACAGGGCCCAGACCCCAATCACAGGGCCCAGACCCCAATCACAGACCCAAGACCACGATCATAGGGCCCAGATCCCGATCACAGAGCCCAGACCCCAATCACTGGGCCCAGAACCACAGCACAGAGCACAGACCTCAATCGCAGGTCCCGGATGCCATCACAGACAGAAACCAATAACAGGGCCCAGACTCCAATCACAGACCCCCGACCACAATCACAGGGCCCAGACCACAATCACAGAACCCAGACCCCAATCACTGGGTGCAGACCCCAATCATTGTGTGCAGACCACAATCACTGGGCCAAGACCACAATCACAGAGTCTAGAATCCCCAATCACAGACCCCAGACACCAAACACTAGGCCCAGAACCCTATCACAGGGCCCAGACATCAATCACAGGGCCCAGAACACAATCACAAGGCCCAGACCACGATCACATGGCCCAGACCCCGAACACAGGGCCCAGAACCGATCACAGTGCCCAGACCCCAATCACTGGCCCCTGATCTCGATCACTGGTGCCAAACCCCGATCACAGACCGCAATCAAAGGGCCCAGACACTAATTACAGACCCCAGACCCCAATCACAGGACCCAGACCCCAATCACCGGGCACAGACCCAAATCACAGGACCCAGACCCCAATCACAGGGCCCATCCCCAATCACAGGGCCCAGACCCCCATCACAGGACCCAGACCCCAATCATAGGACCCAGACTCCAATCACAGGGCCCAGACCCCATCACAGGGCCCAGACCCCAATCACAGGGCCCAGACCCCAATCACAGGGCCCAGACCCCAATCACAGGACCCAGACCCCAATCACTGGGTGCAGACCCCAATCATTGTGTGCAGACCACAATCACTGGGCCAAGACCACAATCACAGAGTCCAGAATCCGCAATCACAGACCCCAGACACCAAACACTAGGCCCAGAACCCTATCACAGGGCCCAGACATCAATCACAGGGCCCAGAACACAATCACAAGGCCCAGACCACGATCACATCGCCCATACCCCGAACACAGGGCCCAGAACCGATCACAGTGCCCAGACCCCAATCACTGGCCCCTGATCTCGATCACTGGTGCCAAACCCCGATCACCGACCGCAATCAAAGGGCCCAGACACTAATTACAGACACCAGACCCCAATCACAGGACCCAGACCCCAATCACCGGGCACAGACCCCAATCACAGGGCCCAGACACCAATCACAGACCCCAGACCCCAAGCACAGGGCCCAGACCACATCACAGAGCCCAGAACACAATCACAGGACCCAGACCAAAATCACAGGGCCCAGAGCCCGATCACTGGCCCAGTCCCCAAACACAAGACCCAGGCACCAATCACTGAGCCAAGATCCCAATGACAGACCCCAGACTCCAATCACAGGGCACAGAACCTAATCACAGACCCCAGACCCCAATCACAGATCCCAGACCCCAAACCCCAATCACAGAGCCCAGACCCTAATCACAGACCCTAGACATCAAGCACAGATCCCAGACCCCAAACACTGGGCCCAGACACCATTCACAGGACCCAGATCCAAATCACAACCTAAATCAAAGGGCCGAGAGACCAATCACTGGGCACAGACCCTAATCACAGACCCCAGACCACAATCACAGACCCCAGACCTCTAACACTGGGCCCAGACACCAATCACAGTGCCCAGATTCCAATCAGAGGGTCCAGACCCCAATCACAGGGCCCAGCCACCAATCACTGGCTCCTGACCTCAGTCACAGAGCCCAGACACCAATCACAGAGCGCAGACATTAATCACAGGGCCCAGAATCTAATCACAGGGCCAAAACACCAATCACAGGGCCGAGACCACAATCACAGGGCCCAGAACACAATCACAGTGCCCAGACACCAATCACAGGGCCCAGACTCCAATCACTGGGCCCAGACCCCAATCACAGGGCCCAGACCCCGATCACAGGGCCCAGACCCCGATCACAGAGCCCAGACACAAATCACTGCGCCCAGACCACAATCACTGGGCCAAGACCCCAATCACAGGGCCCAGAACCCAATCTCAGGGCCCATCTCTAATCACAGACCCCATTCCTCAATCACAGACCCCAAATCCCAATCACAGGGCCCAGACCACAAACACAGGTCCCAGACAACAATCACAGATAACAGACACCAATCACAGGACACAGACCACAAACACTGAGCCCAGTCCTCAAACACCGGGCCCAGACCTCAATCACAGGGACCAGACGCCAATCACAGGGCCCAGACACCAATCACAGTGCCCTGACACCAATCACAGGACACAGACTCCAATCTCAGGGCCCACACAACAATCACAGACCCCAGACACCAATCACAGGACCCAGACCTCAAACACTGGGCCAAGAACACAAACATTGGGCCCAGATTCCAATCACAGTGCCCAGATCCCAATGACAGACCCCAGACACCAATCACAGACCCCAGACACCAATCAGAAGACCCAGACCTCAATCACAGAGCTCAGACTTCAAACAGTGGGCCCAGACACCAATCACTGGGCCCAGACACCGATCACACGGCCCAGACCCTAATCACAGGCCCTAGACCCCAATCACAGGGCCCATACCCCAATCACTGGGCCCAGACCCCAATCACAGGGCCCACACCCCAATCACAGACCCCAGACACCAATTACAGTTCCTTGACCTCAAACACTGGGCCTAGACCTCAAACAATGTGCCCAGACCCCAATCACAGGGCCCAGACACCAATCACTGGGCACAGACCCCAATCACAGGGCACAGACCGCAATCATATATCCCACACCCCAATCACAGACCCCTGAAACCAATCACAGGACCCAGACCTCAAACACTGAGCCCAGACCTCAAACACTGGGCCCAGACCCCAATCACAGATCCCAGACACCAATCACAGGATCAGACCTCAAACACTGGGCCCAGACCGCAAACACTGGGCATAGACACCAATCACAGGGCCCAGACCCCAATCATAGGGCCCAGACACCAATCACAGGGCCCAGACCTCAATCACAAGGCCCAGACCCCAATCACAGGGACCAGACGACAATCACAGTGCCCAGGCCCCGATCACAGGGCCCAGACCCCGATCACAGGGCCCAGACACCAATCACTGGGCCCAGACCACAATCATAGGGCCCAGACCCTGATCACAGGGCCAAGACACCAATCACTGGTCCCAGACCACAATCACAGGGCCCAGACCCCAATCACAGCGCCCAGACACCAATCACTGTGCCCAGACCCGAATCACAGGGCCCAGACCCCAATCACAGGGCCCAGACACCAATCTTTTGGCCCAGACACCGATCACAGGGCCCAGACAACAATCACAGGGCCCAGATCACAATCACAGTGCCAGGAATCCAATCACATGGCCCAGACCCTAATCACAGGGCGTAGACACCGCTCACAGGGCCCAGACACCAATCACAGGGCCCAGACCCCAATCATAGTGCCCAGATCCCGATCACAGGGCCCAGACAACAATCACAGGGCCCAGATCACAATCACAGTGCCAAGAATCCAATCACATGGCCCAGACTCTAATCACAGGGCGCAGACACCGCTCACAGGGCCCAGACACCAATCACAGGGCACAGACACCAATCACAGTGCCCAGATCCCGATCCCAGAGCCCAGACATCAATCACAGGGCCCAGACCACAACCACAGGGCCCTGACACCAATCACAGGGCCCAGACCCCAATCACAGACACCAGACTCCAATCACTGGCCGCAGTCCCCAATCATTGGGCGCAGACCACAATCAGTGGGCCCAGACCCCAGTCACAGGGTCCAGACCCCAATCACAGGGTCCAGACATCAATCTCAGGGCCCAGACCCCAATCACAGGGCCCAGACACCAATCACAGGGCCGAGACACCGATCACAGGTCCCAGACACCAATCACAGGACCCAGACCTCAATCACAGGGCCCAGACCCCAATCACAGGGCCCAGACCCCAATCAAAGGGCCCAGACCCCAATCACAGGGCCCAGACACCGATCTCAGGGCCCAAACCCCAATCACAGGGCCCAGACCCCGATCACTGGGCTAAGACCCCAATCACAGACAGACCCCAATCACAGGGCCCAGATCCCAATCACTGTGCCCCGACCCCAATCACAGGGCCCAGACACCAATCACTGGCTCCTGACCTCAATCACAGGGCCCTGACAGCGATCACAGTCCGCAGACACTAATCACAGGGCCGAGACACCAATCACAGGGCCCAGACACCAATCACTGGCTCCTGACCTCAATCACAGGGCCCAGACACCGATAACAGACCCCAGACCCCAATCACAGGGCCCAGACCACAATCACAGGGCCCAGAACACAATCACAGGGACCAGAGCACAATCACAGGGCCCAGACGCCGATCACTGGCCCAGGCCCCGATCACTGAGCCAAGATCCCAATCACAGACCCCAGACTCGAATCACAGGGCGCAGACGCTAATCACAGAACCCAGACCCCAATCACAGATCCCAGACCCCAAACCCCAATCACAGAGCCCAGACCCTAATCACAAACCCTAGACATCAATCACAGATCCGAGACCCCAAACCCCACTCACAGGATCCAGACCCCAATCACAGACTGCAATCAAAGGGCCCAGACCCCAATCACAGACCCCAGACTCCAAACACTGGGCCCAAACACCAATCACAGGGCCCAGACCACAATCACAGGGCCCAGTCCCCAATCACAGGGCCCAGACCCCAATCACAGGGCCCAGACCCCAATCACAGACCCCAGACCACGATCATAGGGCCCAGATCCCGATCACAGGGCCCAGACCCCAATCACTGGGCCCAGAACCACAGCACAGAGCACAGACCTCAATCGCAGGTCCCGGATGCGATCACAGACAGAAACCAATAACAGGGCCCAGACTCCAATCACAGACCCCCGACCACAATCACAGGGCCCAGACCACAATCACAGAAGCCAGACCCCAATCACTGGGTGCAGACCCCAATCATTGTGTGCAGACCACAATCACTGGGCCAAGACCACAATCACAGAGTCCAGAATCCCCAATCACAGACCCCAGACACCAAACACTAGGCCCAGAACCCTATCACAAGGCCCAGACATCAATCACAGGGCCCAGAACACAATCACAAGGCCCAGACCACGATCACATGGCCCAGACCCCGAACACAGGGCCCAGAACCGATCACAGTGCCCAGACCCCAATCACTGGCCCCTGATCTCGATCACTGGTGCCAAACCCCGATCGCAGACCGCAATCAAAGGGCCCAGACACTAATTACAGACCCCAGACCCCAATCACAGGACCCAGACCCCAATCACCGGTCACAGACCCCAATCACAGGACCCAGACCCCAATCACAGGGCCCATCCCCAATCACAGGCCCAGACCCCCATCACAGGACCCAGACCCCAATCATAGGACCCAGACCCCAATCACAGGGCCCAGACGCCATCACAGGGCCCAGACCCCAATCACAGGGCCAAGACCCCAATCACAGGGCCCAGACCCCAATCAGAGGACCCAGACCCCAATCACTGAAGCCAGACACCAAGCACTGGGCCCAGACCACAATCATTGGCCTCTGACCCCAATCACAGTTCCCAATCACAGGGCCCAGACCCCAATCAAAGGGCCCAGACCCCAAACTCTGGGACCCAGACACCAATTACTGGGCCCAGAACACAAGCACCGACCCCAGACACCAATCACAGGGCGCAGATCCTAATCACAGACCGCAGTCCTCAATTACAGACCCCAAATCCCAATCACAGGGCCCAGACCCCAATCACAGGGCCCAGATCCCGATCACAGAGCCCAGACATCAATCACAGGGCCCAGACCACAACCACAGAGCCCTGACACCAATCACAGGGCCCAGACCCCAATCACAGACCCCAGACTCCAATCACTGGGCGCAGTCCCCAATCATTGGGCGCAGACAACAATCAGTGTGCCCAGACACCAGTCACAGGGTCCAGACCCCAATCACAGGGTCCAGACATCAATCACAGGGCCCAGACCCCAATCACAGGGCCCAGACACCAATCACAGGGCCGAGACACCGATCACAGGGCCCAGACACCAATCACAGGGCCCAGACCTGAATCACAGGGCTCAGACCCCAATCACAAGGCCCAGACCCCAATCAAAGGGCCCAGACCCCAAACACAGGGCCCAGACACCGATCTCAGAGACAAAACCCCAATCACAGGGCCCAGACCCCGATCACTGGGCTAAGACACCAATCACAGACAGACCCCAATCACAGGGCACAGATCCCAATCACTGTGCCCCGACCCCAATCACAGGGCCCAGACACCAATCACTGGCTCCTGACCTCAATCGCAGGGCCCTGACACCGATCACAGTCCGCAGACACTAATCACAGGGCCCAGAAACCAATCACAGGGCCCAGACACCAATCACTGGCTCCTGACCTCAATCACAGCGCCTAGACACAGATAACAGACCCCAGACCCCAATCACAGGGCCCAGACTACAATCACAGGGCCCAGAACACAATCACAGGGACCAGAGCACAATCACAGGGCCCAGACGCCGATCACTGGCCCAGGCCCCGATCACTGAGCCAAGATCCCAATCATAGACCCCAGACTCGAATCACAGGGCGCAGACGCTAATCACAGAACCCAGACCCCAATCACAGATCCCAGACCCCAAACCCCAATCACAGAGCCCAGACCCTAATCACAAACCCTAGACATCAATCACAGATCCGAGACCCCAAACCCCACTCACAGGATCCAGACCCCAATCACAGACTGCAATCAAAGGGCCCAGACCCCAATCACAGACCCCAGACTCCAAACACTGGGCCCAAACACCAATCACAGGGCCCAGACCACAATCACAGTACCCAGTCCCCAATCACAGGGCCCAGATCCCGATCACAGGGCCCAGACCCCAATCAGTGGGCCCAGAACCACAGCACAGAGCCCAGACCTCAATCGCAGGTCCTAGATCCCGATCACAGACAGACACCAATAACAGGGCCCAGACTCCAATCACAGACCCCAGACTCCAATCACTGGGCGCAGTCCCCAATCATTGGGCGCAGACCACAATCAGTGGGCCCAGACCCCAGTCACAGGGTCCAGACCCCAATCACAGGGTCCAGACATCAATCACAGGGCCCAGACCCCAATCGCAGGGCCCAGACACCAATCACAGGGCCGAGACACCGATCACAGGTCCCAGACACCAATCACAGGGCCCAGACCTCAATAACAGGGCCCAGACCCCAATCACAGGGCCCAGACCCCAATCAAAGGGCCCACACCCCTATCACAGGGCCCAGACACCGATCTCAGGGCCCAAACCCCAATCACAGGGCCCAGACCCCGATCACTGGGCTAAGACCCCAATCACAGACAGACCCCAATCACAGGGCCCAGATCCCAATCACTGTGCCCCGACCCCAATCACAGGGCCCAGACACCAATCACTGGCTCCTGACCTCAATCACAGGGCCCTGACAGCGATCACAGTCCGCAGACACTAATCACAGGGCCGAGACACCAATCACAGGGCCCAGACACCAATCACTGGCTCCTGACCTCAATCACAGGGCCCAGACACCGATAACAGACCCCAGACCACAATCACAGGGCCCAGACCACAATCACAGGGCCCAGAACACAATCACAGGGACCAGAGCACAATCACAGGGCCCAGACGCCGATCACTGGCCCAAGCCCCGATTACTGAGCCAAATCCCAATCACAGACCCCAGACTCGAATCACAGGGCGCAGACGCTAATCACAGAACCCAGACCCCAATCACAGATCCCAGACCCCAAACCCCAATCACAGAGCCCAGACCCTAATCACAAACCCTAGACATCAATCACAGATCCGAGACCCCAAACCCCACTCACAGGATCCAGACCCCAATCACAGACTGCAATCAAAGGGCCCAGACCCCAATCACAGACCCCAGACTCCAAACACTGGGCCCAAACACCAATCACAGGGCCCAGACCACAATCACAGGGCCCAGTCCCCAATCACAGGGCCCAGTCCCCAATCACAGGGCCCAGACCCCAATCACAGGGTCCAGACCCCAATCACTGACACCAGACCACGATCATAGGGCCCGGATCCCGATCACAGGGCCCAGACCCCAATCACTGGGCCCAGAACCACAGCACAGAGCACAGACCTCAATCGCAGGTGCCGGATGCCATCACAGACAGAAACCAATAAAAGGGCCCAGACTCCAATCACAGAACCCCGACCACAATCACAGGGCCCAAACCACAATCACAGAACCCAGACCCCAATCACAGGACCCAGATCCCAATCACAGGGCACAGACCACAATCACAGTACCCAGACCACAATCACAGGGCCCAGACCCCAATCACAGGGCCCAGACCCCAATCACAGGACCCAGACCCCAATCATAGGACCCAGACCCCAATCACAGGGCCCAGACCCCATCACAGGGCCCAGACCCCAATCACAGGGCCCAGACCCCAATCACAGGGCCCAGACCCCAATCACAGGACCCAGACCCCAATCACTGAACCCAGACACCAAGCACTGGGCCCAGACCACAATCATTGGCCTCTGACCCCAATCACAGATCCCAATCACAGGGCCCAGACCCCAATCAAAGGGCCCAGACTCCAAACTCTGGGGCCCAGACACCAATTACTGGGCCCAGAACACAAGCACGGACCGCAGACACCAATCACAGGGCGCAGATCCTAATCACAGACCGCAGTCCTCAATTTCAGACCCCAAATCCCAATCACAGGGCCCAGACCCCAATCACAGGGCCCAGATCCCGATCACAGAGCCCAGACATCAATCACAGGGCCCAGACCACAACCACAGGGTCCTGACACCAATCACAGGGCCCAGAACCCAATCACAGACCCCAGACTCCAATCACTGGGCGCAGTCCCCAATCATTGGGCGCAGACAACAATCAGTGGGCCCAGACCCCAGTCACGGGGTCCAGACGCCAATCACAGGGTCCAGACATCAATCACAGGGCCCAGACCCCAATCACAGGGCCCAGACACCAATCAAAGGGCCGAGACACCGATCACAGGGCCCAGACACCAATCACAGGGCCCAGACCTGAATCACAGGGCCCAGACCCCAATCACAGGGCCCAGACCCCAATCAAAGGGCCCAGACCCCAATCACAGGGCCCAGACCCCGATCACTGGGCTAAGACACCAATCACAGACAGACCCCAATCACAGGGCACAGATCCCAATCACTGTGCCCCGACCCCAATCACAGTGCCCAGACACCAATCACTGGCTCCTGACCTCAATCACAGGGCCCTGACACCGATCACAGTCCGCAGACACTAATCACAAGAGCCCAGACACCAATCACAGGGCCCAGACACCAATCACTGGCTCCTGACCTCAATCAAAGCGCCCAGACACAGATAAGAGACCCCAGACCCCAATCACAGACCCCGGACCACAATCACAGGGCCCAGAACACAATCACAGGGACCAGAGCACAATCACAGGGCCCAGACGCCGATCACTGGCCCAGGCCCCGATCACTGAGCCAAGATCCCAATCACAGACCCCAGACTCGAATCACAGGGCGCAGACGCTAATCACAGAACCCAGACCCCAATCACAGATCCCAGACCCCAAACCCCAATCACAGAGCCCAGACCCTAATCACAAACCCTAGACATCAATCACAGATCCGAGACCCCAAATCCCACTCACAGGATCCAGACCCCAATCACAGACTGCAATCAAAGGGCCCAGACCCCAATCACAGACCCCAGACTCCAAACACTGGGCCCAAACACCAATCACAGGGCCCAGACCACAATCACAGTACCCAGTCTCCAATCACAGGGCCCAGACCCCAATCACAGGGCCCAGACCCCAATCACAGACCCCAGACCTCGATCATAGGGCCCAGATCCCGATCACAGGGCCCAGACCCCAATCACTGGGCCCAGAACCACAGCACAGAGCCCAGACCTCAATCGCAGGTCCCAGATGCCATCACAGACAGACACCAATAACAGGGCCCAGACTCCAATCACAGACTCCCGACCACAATCACAGGGCCCAGACCACAATCACAGAACCCAGACCCCAATCACTGGGTGCAGACCCCAATCATTGGGTGCAGACCACAATCACTGGGCCAAGACCACAATCACAGAGTCCAGAATCCCCAATCACAGACCCCAGACACCAAACACTGGGCCCAGAACACTATCACAGGGCCCAGACATCAATCACAGGGCCCAGAACACAATCACAAGGCCTAGACCCCGATCACATGGCCCAGACCCCGATCACAGGGCCCAGAACCGATCACAGTGCCCAGAACCCAATCACTGGCCCCTGATCTCGATCACTGGTGCCAAACACCGATCACAGACCGCAATCAAAAGGCCCAGACGCTAATTACAGACCCCAGACCCCAATCACAGGACCCAACCACAATCACAGGGCCCAGACCCCAATCACAGGTCCCAGACCTCAATCACAGGTCCCAGACCCCAATCACTGGGTGCAGTCCCCAATCATTGGGTGCAGACCACAATCACTGGGCCAAGACCACAATCACAGAGTCCAGAATCCCCAATCACAGACCCCAGACACCAAACACTGGGCCCAGAACCCTATCACAGGGCCCAGACATCAATCACAGGGCCCAGAACACAATCACAAGGCCTAGACCCCGATCACATGGCCCAGACCCCGATCACAGGGCCCAGAACCGATCACAGTGCCCAGAACCCAATCACTGGCCCCTGATCTCGATCACTGGTGCCAAACACCGATCACAGACCGCAATCAAAAGGCCCAGACGCTAATTACAGACCCCAGACCCCAATCACAGGACCCAACCACAATCACAGGGCCCAGACCCCAATCACAGGTCCCAGACCTCAATCACAGGACCCAGACCCCAATCACATGGCCCAGACCCCAATCACAGGACCCAGACCCCAATCACAGGACCCAGACCCCAATCACAGGGCCCAGACCCCAATAACAGGGCCCAGACCCCAATCACAGGACCCAGACCCCAATCACTGAACCCAAACACCAAACACTGGGCCCAGACCACAATCATTGGCCCCTGACCCCAATCACAGACCCCAATCACAGGGCCCAGACCCCAATCAAAGGGCCCAGACCCCAAACTCTGGGGCCCAGACACCAATTACTGCGCCCAGAACACAAGCACAGACCCCAGACACCAATCACAGGGCGCAGATCCTAATCACAGACCGCAGTCCTCAATTACAGACCCCAAATCCCAATCACAGGGCCCAGACACTAATCAGAGGGCCAAGACCCCAATCACAGCGCCCAGACCACAATCACAGGGCCCAGACCCCAATCACAGTGCCCAGACCCCAATCACAGGGCCCAGATCCCGATCACAGAGCCCAGACATCAATCACAGGGCTCAGACCACAACCACAGGGGCCTGACACCAATCACAGGGCCCAGACCACAATCACAGACCCCTGACTCCAATCACTGGACGCAGTCCCCAATCATTGGGCGCTGACCACAATCAGTGGACCCAGACCCCAGTCACAGGGTCCAGACCACAATCACAGGATCCAGACCCCAATCACAGGGTCCAGACATCAATCACAGGGCCCAGACCACAATCACAGGGCCCAGACACCAATCAAAGGGCCGAGACACCGATCACAGGGCCCAGACACCAATCACAGGGCCCAGACCTGAATCACAGGGCCCAGACCCCAATCACAGGGCCCAGACCCCAATCAAAGGGCCCAGACCCCAATCACAGGGCCCAGACACCGATCTCAGAGACAAAACCCCAATCACAGGGCCCAGACCCCGATCACTGGGCTAAGACACCAATCACAGACAGACCCCAATCACAGGGCACAGATCCCAATCACTGTGCCCCGACCCCAATCACAGTGCCCAGACACCAATCACTGGCTCCTGACCTCAATCACAGGGCCCTGACACCGATCACAATCCGCAGACACTAATCACAAGGGCCCAGACACCAATCACAGGGCCCAGACACCAATCACTGGCTCCTGACCTCAATCAAAGCGCCCAGACACAGATAAGAGACCCCAGACCCCAATCACAGACCCCGGACCACAATCACAGGGCCCAGAACACAATCACAGGGACCAGAGCACAATCACAGGGCCCAGACGCCGATCACTGGCCCAGGCCCCGATCACTGAGCCAATATCCCAATCACAGACCCCAGACTCGAATCACAGGGCGCAGACGCTAATCACAGAACCCAGACCCCAATCACAGATCCCAGACCCCAAACCCCAATCACAGAGCCCAGACCCTAATCACAAACCCTAGACATCAATCACAGATCCGAGACCCCAAATCCCACTCACAGGATCCAGACCCCAATCACAGACTGCAATCAAAGGGCCCAGACCCCAATCACAGACCCCAGACTCCAAACACTGGGCCCAAACACCAATCACAGGGCCCAGACCACAATCACAGTACCCAGTCTCCAATCACAGGGCCCAGACCCCAATCACAGGGCCCAGACCCCAATCACAGACCCCAGACCTCGATCATAGGGCCCAGATCCCGATCACAGGGCCCAGACCCCAATCACTGGGCCCAGAACCACAGCACAGAGCCCAGACCTCAATCGCAGGTCCCAGATGCCATCACAGACAGACACCAATAACAGGGCCCAGACTCCAATCACAGACCCCCGACCACAATCACAGGGCCCAGACCACAATCACAGAACCCAGACCCCAATCACTGGGTGCAGACCCCAATCATTGGGTGCAGACCACAATCACTGGGCCAAGACCACAATCACAGAGTCCAGAATCCCCAATCACAGACCCCAGACACCAAACACTGGGCCCAGAACACTATCACAGGGCCCAGACATCAATCACAGGGCCCAGAACACAATCACAAGGCCTAGACCCCGATCACATGGCCAGACACCGATCACAGGGCCCAGAACCGATCACAGTGCCCAGAACCCAATCACTGGCCCCTGATCTCGATCACTGGTGCCAAACACCGATCACAGACCGCAATCAAAAGGCCCAGACGCTAATTACAGACCCCAGACCCCAATCACAGGACCCAACCACAATCACAGGGCCCAGACCCCAATCACAGGTCCCAGACCTCAATCACAGGACCCAGACCCCAATCACATGGCCCAGACCCCAATCACAGGACCCAGACACCAATCACAGGACCCAGACCCCAATCACAGGGCCCAGACCCCAATCACAGGGCCCAGACCCCAATCACAGGACCCAGACCCCAATCACTGAACCCAGACACCAAACACTGGGCCCAGACCACAATCATTGGCCCCTGACCCCAATCACAGACCCCAATCACAGGGCCCAGACCCCAATCAAAGGGCCCAGACCCCAAACTCTGGGGCCCAGACACCAATTACTGCGCCCAGAACACAAGCACAGACCCCAGACACCAATCACAGGGCGCAGATCCTAATCACAGACCGCAGTCCTCAATTACAGACCCCAAATCCCAATCACAGGGCCCAGACACTAATCAGAGGGCCAAGACCCCAATCACAGCGCCCAGACCCCAATTACAGGGCCCAGACCCCAATCACAGTGCCCAGACCCCAATCACAGGGCCCAGATCCCGATCACAGAGCCCAGACATCAATCACAGGGCTCAGACCACAACCACAGGGGCCTGACACCAATCACAGGGCCCAGACCCCAATCACAGACCCCAGACTCCAATCACTGGACGCAGTCCCCAATCATTGGGCGCTGACCACAATCAGTGGACCCAGACCCCAGTCACAGGGTCCAGACCACAATCACAGGATCCAGACATCAATCACAGGGCCCAGACCCCAATCACAGGGCCCAGACACCAATCACAGGGCCGAGACACCGATCACAGGGCCCAGACACCAATCACAGGGCCCAGACTCCAATCACAGGGACCAGACCCCAATCACAGGGCCCAGACCCCAATCAAAGGGGCCAGACCCCAATAACAGGTCCCAGACACCGATCTCAGGGCCCAGACCCCAATCACAGACCCCGGACCACAATCACAGGGCCCAGAACACAATCACAGGGACCAGAGCACAATCACAGGGCCCAGACGCCGATCACTGGCCCAGGCCCCGATCACTGAGCCAATATCCCAATCACAGACCCCAGACTCGAATCACAGGGCGCAGACGCTAATCACAGAACCCAGACCCCAATCACAGATCCCAGACCCCAAACCCCAATCACAGAGCCCAGACCCTAATCACAAACCCTAGACATCAATCACAGATCCGAGACCCCAGATCCCACTCACAGGATCCAGACCCCAATCACAGACTGCAATCAAAGGGCCCAGACCCCAATCACAGACCCCAGACTCCAAACACTGGGCCCAAACACCAATCACAGGGCCCAGACCACAATCACAGTACCCAGTCTCCAATCACAGGGCCCAGACCCCAATCACAGGGCCCAGACCCCAATCACAGACCCCAGACCTCGATCATAGGGCCCAGATCCCGATCACAGGGCCCAGACCCCAATCACTGGGCCCAGAACCACAGCACAGAGCCCAGACCTCAATCGCAGGTCCCAGATGCCATCACAGACAGACACCAATAACAGGGCCCAGACTCCAATCACAGACCCCCGACCACAATCACAGGGCCCAGACCACAATCACAGAACCCAGACCCCAATCACTGGGTGCAGACCCCAATCATTGGGTGCAGACCACAATCACTGGGCCAAGACCACAATCACAGAGTCCAGAATCCCCAATCACAGACCCCAGACAACAAACACTGGGCCCAGAACACTATCACAGGGCCCAGACATCAATCACAGGGCCCAGAACACAATCACAATGCCTAGACCCCGATCACATGGCCCAGACCCCGATCACAGGGCCCAGAACCGATCACAGTGCCCAGAACCCAATCACTGGCCCCTGATCTCGATCACTGGTGCCAAACACCGATCACAGACCGCAATCAAAAGGCCCAGACGCTAATTACAGACCCCAGACCCCAATCACAGGACCCAACCACAATCACAGGGCCCAGACCCCAATCACAGGTCCCAGACCTCAATCACAGGACCCAGACCCCAATCACATGGCCCAGACCCCAATCACAGGACCCAGACCCCAATCACAGGACCCAGACCCCAATCACAGGGCCCAGACCCCAATCACAGGGCCCAGACCCCAATCACAGGACCCAGACCCCAATCACTGAACCCAGACACCAAACACTGGGCCCAGACCACAATCATTGGCCCCTGACCCCAATCACAGACCCCAATCACAGGGCCCAGACCCCAATCAAAGGGCCCAGACCCCAAACTCTGGGGCCCAGACACCAATTACTGCGCCCAGAACACAAGCACAGACCCCAGACACCAATCACAGGGCGCAGATCCTAATCACAGACCGCAGTCCTCAATTACAGACCCCAAATCCCAATCACAGGGCCCAGACGCTAATCAGAGGGCCAAGACCCCAATCACAGCGCCCAGACCCCAATCACAGGGCCCAGACCTCAATCACAGTGCCCAGACCCCAATCACAGGGCCCAGATCCCGATCACAGAGCCCAGACATCAATCACAGGGCTCAGACCACAACCACAGGGGCCTGACACCAATCACAGGGCCCAGACCCCAATCACAGACCCCAGACTCCAATCACTGGACGCAGTCCCCAATCATTGGGCGCTGACCACAATCAGTGGACCCAGACCCCAGTCACAGGGTCCAGACCACAATCACAGGATCCAGACATCAATCACAGGGCCCAGACCCCAATCACAGGGCCCAGACACCAATCACAGGGCCGAGACACCGATCACAGGGCACAGACACCAATCACAGGGCCCAGACTCCAATCACAGGGACCAGACCCCAATCACAGGGCCCAGACCCCAATCAAAGGGGCCAGACCCCAATAACAGGTCCCAGACACCGATCTCAGGGCCCAAACCCCAATCACAGAGCCCAGACCCCGAACAATGGGCCAAGACCCCAATCACAGACAGACCCCAATCACAGGGCCCAGATCCCAATCACTGTGCCCCGACCCCAATCACAGGGCTCAGACACCAATCCCTGGCTCCTGACCTCAATCACTGGGCCCTGACACCGATCACAGTCCGCATACACTAATCACAGGGCCGAGACACCAATCACAGGGCCCAGACACCAATCACTGGCTCCTGACCTCAATCACAGGGCCCAGACACCGATAACAGACCCCAGACCCCAATCACAGGGCCCAGACCACAATCACAGGGCCCAGAACACAATCACAGGGACCAGAGCACAATCACAGGGCCCAGACGCCGATGACTGGCCCAGGCCCCGATCACTGAGCCAAGATCCCAATCACAGACCCCAGACTCGAATCACAGGGCGCAGACGCTAATCACAGAACCCAGACCCCAATCACAGATCCCAGACCCCAAACCTCAATCACAGAGCCCAGACCCTAATCACAAACCCTAGACATCAATTACAGATCCGAGACCCCAAACCCCACTCACAGGATCCAGACCCCAATCACAGACTGCAATCAAAGGGCCCAGAACCCAATCACAGACCCCAGACTCCAAACACTGGGCCCAAACACCAATCACAGGGTCCAGACCACAATCACAGGGCCCAGTCCCCAATCACAGGGCCCAGACCCCAATCACAGGGCCCAGACCCCAATCACAGACCCCAGACCACGATCACAGGGCCCATATCCCGATCACAGGGCCCAGACCCCAATCACTGTGCCCAGAACCACAGCACAGAGCCCAGACCTCAATCGCAGGTCCCAGATGCCATCACAGACAGACACCAATAACAGGGCCCAGACTTCAATCACAGACCCCCGACAACAATCACAGGTCCCAGACCACAATCACAGAACCCAGACCCCAATCACTGGGTACAGACCCCAATCATTGGGTGCAGACCACAATCACTGGGCCAAGACCACAATCACAGAGTCCAGAATCCCCAATCACAGACGCCAGACACCAAACACTGGGCCCAGAACCCTATCACAGGGCCCAGACATCAATCACAGGGCCCAGAACACAATCTCAAGGCTCAGACCCCGATCACATGGCCCAGACCCCGATCACAGGGCCCAGAACCGATCACAGTGCCCAGACCCCAATCACTGGCCCCTGATCTCGATCACTGGTGCCAAACCCCGATCACAGACCGCAATCAAAGGGCTCAGACCCTAATTACAGACCCCAGACCACAATCACAGGACCTAGACCCCAATCACAGGGCCCAGACCCCAATCACAGTACCCAGACCCCAATCACAGGGCCCAGACCCCAATCACAGGGCCCAGACCCCAATCACAGTACCCAGAACCCAATCACAGGACCCAGACCCCAATCACGGCCCAGACAACATCACAGGGCCCAGACGCCAATCACAGGGCCCAGACCCCAATCACAGGGCCCAGACCACAATCACTGGACCAAGACCCCAATCACTGAACCCAGACACCAAACACTGGGCCCAGACCCCAATCATTGGCCCCTGACACCAATCACAGACCCCAATCACAGGGCCCAGACCCCAATCAAAGGTCCCAGACCCCAAACTCTGGGGCCCAGACACCAATTACTGGGCCCAGAACACAAGCACTGACCCCAGACACCAATCACAGGGCGCAGATCCTAATCACAGACCGCAGTCCTCAATATATGACCCCAAATCCCAATCACAGGGCCCAGACCCCAATCACAGGGCCCAGACCCCAATCACAGGGCCCAGACCCCAATCACAGGGCCCAGATCCCGATCATAGAGGCCAGACATCAATCACAGGGCCCAGACCACAACCACAGAGCCCTGAAACCAATCACAGGGCCCAGACCCCAATCACAGACCCCAGACTCCTATCACTGGACGCCGTCCTCAATCATTGGGCGCAGACCACATCAGTAGGCCCAGACCCCAGTCACAGGGTCCAGACCCCAATCACAGGGTCCAGACATCAATCACAGGGCCCAGACCCCAATCACAGGGCCCAGACACCCATCACAGGGCCGAGACACCGATCACAGGGCCCAGACACCAATCACAGGGCCCAGACCCCAATCACAGGTCCCAGACCCCAATCACAGGGCCCAGACCCCAATCAAAGGGCCCCGACCCCAATCACAGGGCCCAGACAACGATCTCAGGGCCCAAACCCCAATCACAGGGCCCAGACACTGATCACTGGGCCAAGACCCCAATCACAGACAGACCACAATCACAGGGCCCAGATCCCAATCACTGTGCCCCGACCCCAATCACAGGGCCCACACACCAATCACTGGCTCCTGACCTCAATCACAGGGCCCTGACACCGATCACAGTCCGTAGACACTAATCACAGGGCCCAGACACCAATCACAGGGCCCAGACACCAATCACTGGCTCCTGACCTCAATCACAGGGCCCAGACACCGATAACAGACCCAGACCCCAATCACAGGGCCCAAACTACAATCACAGGGCCCAGAACACAATCACAGGGACCAGAGCACAATCACAGGGCCCAGACGCCGATCACTGGCCCAGTCCCTGATCACAAGACCCAGGCCCCGATCACTGAGCCAAGATCCCAATCACAGACCCCAGACTCGAATCACAGTGCGCAGACGCTAATCACAGAACCCAGACCCCAATCACAGATCCCAGACCCCAAACCCCAATCACAGAGCCCAGACCCTAATCACAAACCCTAGATATCAATCACAGATCCGAGACTCCAAACCCCACTCACAGGTTCCAGACCCCAATCATAGACTGCAATCAAAGGGCCCAGACCCCAATCACAGACCCCAGACTCCAAACACTGAGCCCAAACACCAATCACAGGGCCCAGACAGCAATCACAGGGCCCAGTCCCCAATCACAAGGCCCAGACCGCAATCACAGACCCCAGACCACGATCACAGGGCCCAGATCCCGATCACAGGGCCCAGACCCCAATCACTGGGCCCAGAACCACAGCACAGACCCCAGACCTCAATCGCAGGTCCCAGATGCCATCACAGACAGACACCAATAACAGGGCCCTGACTCCAATCACAGACCCCCGACCACAATCACAGGGCCCAGACCACAATCACAGAACCCAGACCCCAATCACTGGGTGCAGACCCCAATCATTGGGTGCAGACCACAATCACTGGGCCAAGACCACAATCACAGAGTCCAGAATCCCCAATCAGAGACCCCAGACACCAAACACGAGCCCCAGAACCCTATCACAGGGCCCAGACATCAGTCACACTGCCCAGAACACAATCACAAGGCCCAGACCCCGATCACATGGCCCAGACCCCGATCACAGGGCCCAGAACCGATCACAGTGCCCAGACCCAAATCACTGGCCCCTGATCTCGATCACTGGTGCCAAACCCCAATCACAGACCGCAATCAAAGGGCCCAGACCCAAATTACAGACCCCAGACCCCAATCACAGGGCCCAGACCCCAATCACAGGACCCAGACCCCAATCACAGGAGCCAGACCCCAATCACATGGCCCAGACCCCAATCACAGGACCCAGACCCCAATCACAGGACTCAGACCCCAATCACAGGGAACAGACCCCATCACAGGGCCCAGACGCCAATCACAGGGCCCAGACACCAATCACAGGGCCCAGACCCCAATCACAGGACCCAGACCCCAATCACATAACAGACACCAAACAGTGGGCCCAGACCCCAATCATTGGCCCCTGACCCCTATCACAGACCCCAATCACAGGGCCCAGACCCCAATCAAAGGGCCCAGACCCCAAACTCTGGGGCCCAGACACCAAATACTGGGCCCAGAACACAAGCACAGATCCCAGACACCAATCACAGGGCGCAGATCCTAATCACAGACCGCAGTCCTCAATTACAGACCCCAAATCCAAATCACAGGGCCCAGACCCCAATCAGAGGGCCCAGACCGCAATCATAGGGCCCAGACCCCAATCACCGGGCCCAGACCCCAATCACAGGGCCCAGACCCCAATCACAGTGCCCAGACCCCAATCACAGGGCCCAGACCCCATTCTCAGTGCCCAGACACCAATCACAGATCCCAGACGCCAATCACATAACTCAGACCCCAATCACAGGACGCAGACCACAATCACTGAACCCAGACACCAAACACTGGGCCCAGACCCCAATCATTGGCCCCTGACCCCAATCACAGACCCCAATCACAGGGCCCAGACCCCAATCAAAGGGCCCAGACCACAAACTCAGGGGCCCAGACACCAATTACTGGGCCCAGAACACAAGCACAGACCCCAGACACCAATAACAGGGCGCAGATCCAAATCACAGACCGCAGTCCTCAATTACAGACCCCAAATCCAAATTACAGGGCCCAGACCCCAATCAGAGTGCCCAGACCCCAATCACAGGGCCCAGACCCAAATAACAGGGCCCAGACCCCAATCACAGGGCCCAGACCACTATCACAGGGCCCAGACCCCGATTACAGGGCCCAGATCCGATCACAAACAGCAGGAATTAATCACAGGGCCCAGACCCCAATCACATGGCCCAAAAACCAATCACAGGGCCCAGACACCAATCACAGGGCCCAGACCCCAATCACAGGGCCCAGATCCCGATTACAGGGCCCAGACCCCAATCACAGGGCCCAGACCCCAATCACAGGTCCCAGACACCAATCAAAGGGCCCAGATCCCAATCACAGGGCCCAGACCCCGATTACAGGGCCCAGAACCACAGCACAGAGCCCAGACCTCAATCGCAGGTCCCAGATGCCATCACAGACAGACACCAATAACAGGGCCCAGACTCCAATCACAGACCCCCGACCACAATCACAGGGCCCAGACCACAATCACAGAACCCAGACCCAAATCACTGGGTGCAGACCCCAATCATTGGGTGCAGACCACAATCACTGGGCCAAGACCACAATCACAGAGTCCAGAATCCCCAATCACAGACACCAGACACCAAACACTGGGCCCAGAACCCTATCACAGGGCCCAGACATCAATCACAGGGCCCAGAACACAATCACAAGGCCCAGACCCCGATCACATGGCCCAGACCCCGATCACAGGGCCCAGAACCGATCACAGTGCCCAGACCCCAATCACTGGCCCCTGATCTCGATTACTGGTGCCAAACCCCGATCACAGACCGCAATCAAAGGGCCCAGACCCTAATTACAGACCCCAGACCCCAATCACAGGACCCAGACCACAATCACAGGACCCAGACCCCAATCACAGGGCCCAGACCCCAATCACAGGGCCAAGACCCCAATCACAGGACCCAAACCCCAATCACAGGACCCAGACCCCAATCACAGGGCCCAGACCCCATCACAGGGCCCAGAACCCAATCACAGGGCCCAGACCACAATCACAGGGCCCAGACCCCAATCACAGGACCCAGACCGCAATCACTGAACCCAGACACCAAACACTGGGCTCAGACCCCAATCATTGGCCCCTGACCCCAATCACAGACCGCAATCACAGAGCCCAGACCCAAATCAATGGGCCCAGACCCCAAATTCTGGGGCCCAGACACCAATTACTGGGCCCAGAACACAAGCACAGACCCCAGACACTAATCACAGGGCGCAGATCCTAATCACAGACCGCAGTCCTCAATTACAGACCCCAAATCCCAATCACAGGGCCCAGACCCCAATCATAGAGCCCAGACCCCAATCACAGGGCCCAGACCCCAATCACAGGGACCAGACCCCAATCACAGGGCCCAGACCCAAATCACAGGGCCCAGAGCCCAATCACAGTGACCAGACCCCAATCACAGGGCCCAGACCCCAATCACAGGGCCCAGACCACATTCTCAGTGCCCAGACACCAATCAGAGATCCCAGACGCCAATCACATAACTCAGACCCCAATCACAGTACGCAGACCACAATCACTGAACCCAGACACCAAACACTGGGCCCAGACTCCAAACATTGGCCCCTGACCCCAATCACAGACCCCAATCACAGGGCCCAGACCACATTCAAAGGGCCCAGACCCCAAACTCTGGTGCCCAGACACCAATTACTGGGCCAAGAACACAAGCACAGACCCCAGACATCAATCACAGGGCGCAGATCCTAATCACAGACCGCAGTCCTCAATTACAGACCCCAAATCCAAATCACAGGGCCCAGACCCCAATCAGAGGGCCCAGACCCCAATCACAGGGCCCAGACCCCAATAACAGTGCCCAGACCCCAATCACAGGGCCCAGACCACAATCACAGGGCTCAGACCCCGATTACAGGGCCCAGATCCGATCACAAACAGCAGGCATTAATCACAGGGCCCAGACCCCAATCACATGGCCCAAACACCAATCACAGGACCCAGACACCAATCACTGGCTCCTGACCTCAATCACAGGGCCCAGACACCGATAACAGACCCCAGACCCGAATCACAGGGCCCAGACCACAATCACAGGGCCAGAACACAATCACAGGGACCAGAGCACAATCACAGGGCCCAGACGCCGATCACTGGCCAAGTCCCTGATCACATGACCCAGGCCCCGATCACTGAGCCAAGATCCCAATCACAGACCCCAGACTCGAATCACAGTGCGCAGATGCTAATCACAGAACCCAGACCCCAATCACAGATCCCAGACCCCAAACCCCAATCACAGAGCCCAGACCCTAATCACAAACCCTAGACATCAATCACAGATCCGAGACCCCAAACCGCACTCACAGGATCCAGACCCCAATCATAGACTGCAATCAAAGGGCCCAGACCCCAATCACAGACCCCAGACTCCAAACACTGGGCCCAAACACCAATCACAGGGCCCAGACCACAATCACAGGGCCAGTCCCCATTCACAAGGCCCAGACCCCAATCACAGACCCCAGACCACGATCACAGGGCCCAGATCGCGATCACAGGACCCAGACCCCAATCACTGGGCCCAGAACCACAGCACAGACCCCAGACCTCAATCGCAGGTCCCAGATGCCATCACAGACAGACACCAATAACAGGGCCTAGACTCCAATCACAGACCCCCGACCACAATCACAGGGCCCAGACCAAAATCACAGAACCCAGACCCCAATCACTGGGTGCAGACCCCAATCATTGGGTGCAGACCACAATCACTGGGCCAAGACCACAATCACAGAGTCCAGAATCCCCAATCACAGAAACCAGACACCAAACACTGGGCCCAGAACCCTATCACAGGGCCCAGACATCAATCACAGGGCCCAGAACCCTATCACAGGGCCCAGACATCAATCACAGGGCCCAGAACACAATCACAAGGCCCAGACCCCGATCACATGGCCCAGACCCCGATCACAGGGCCCAGAACCGATCACAGTGCCCAGACCCAAATCACTGGCCCCTGATCTCGATCACTGGTGCCAAACCCCAATCACAGACCGCAATCAAAGGGCCCAGACCCTAATTACAGACCCCAGACCCCAATCACAGGACCCAGACCCCAATCACAGGGCCCAGACCCCAATCACAGGGCCCAGACACCAATCACAGGGCCAAGACCCCAATCACAGGACCCAAACCCCAATCACAGGACCCAGACACCAATCACAGGGCCCAGACCCCATCACAGGGCCCAGAACCAAATCACAGGGCCCAGACCACAATCACAGGGCCCAGACCCCAATCACAGGACCCAGACCGCAATCATTGAAACCAGACACCAAACACTGGGCCCAGACCCCAATCATTGGCCCCTGACCCCAATCACAGACCCCAATCACAGAGCCCAGACCCCAATCAATGGGCCCAGACCCCAAACTCTGGGGCCCAGACACCAATTACTGGGCCCAGAAACAAGCACAGACACCAGACACTAATCACAGGGCGCAGATCCTAATCACAGACCGCAGTCCTCAATTACAGACCCCAAATCCCAATCACAGGGCCCAGACCCCAATCACAGGGCCCAGACCACAATCACAGGGCCCAGACCCCAATCACAGGGACCAGACCCCAATCACAGGGCCCAGACCCCAATCACAGGGCCCAGACCCCAATCACAGTGACCAGACCCCAATCACAGGGCCCAGACCACAATCACAGGGCCAAGACCCCGAATGCAGGGCCCAGATCCGATCACAAACAGCAGGCATTAATCACAGGGCCCAGACCCCAATCACATGGCCCAAACACCAATCACAGGGCCCAGACCCCAATCGCAGTGACCAGACCCCAATCACAGGGCCCAGACCCCAATCACAGGGCCCAGACCCCATTCTCAGTGCCCAGACACCAATCACAGATCCCAGACGCCAATCACATAACTCAGACCCCAATCACAGGACGCAGACCACAATCACTGAACCCAGACACCAAACACTGGGCCCAGACCCCAATCATTGGCCCCTGACCCCAATCACAGACTCCAATCACAGGGCCCAGACCCCAATCAAAGGGCCCAGACCCCAAACTCTGTGGCCCAGACAACAATTACTGGGCCCAGAACACAAGCACAGACCCCAGACACCAATCACAGGGCGCAGATCCTAATCACAGACCGCAGTCCTCAATTACAGACCCCAAATCCAAATCACAGGGCCCAGACCCCAATCAGAGGGCCCAGACCCCAATCACAGGGCCCAGACCCCAATAACAGTGCCCAGACCCCAATCACAGGGCCCAGACCACAATCACAGGGCCCAGACCCCGAATGCAGGGCCCAGATCCGATCACAAACAGCAGGCATTAATCACAGGGCCCAGACCCCAATCACATGGCCCAAACACCAATCACAGGGCCGAGACACCAATCACTGGCTCCTGACCTCAATCACAGGGCCCAGACACCGATAACAGACCCCAGACCCCAATCACAGGGCCCAGACCACAATCACAGGGCCAGAACACAATCACAGGGACCAGAGCACAATCACAGGGCCCAGACGCCGATCACTGGCGCAGTCCCTGATCACAAGACCCAGGCCCCGATCACTGAGCCAAGATCCCAATCACAGACCCCAGAACCCAAACTCCAATCACAGAGCCCAGACCCTAATCACAAACCCATACATCAATCACAGATCCGAGACCCCAAACCCCACTCACAGGATCCAGACCCCAATCATAGACTGCAATCAAAGGGCCCAGACCCCAATCACAGACCCCAGACTCCAAACACTGGGCCCAAACACCAATCACAGGGCCCAGACCACAATCACAGGGCCCAGTCCCCAATCACAAGGCCCAGACACCAATCACAGACCCCAGACCACGATCACAGGGCCCAGATCCCGATCACAGGGCCCAGACCCCAATCACTGGGCCCAGAACCACAGCACAGAGCCCAGACCTCAATCGCAGGTCCCAGATGCCATCACAGACAGACACCAATAACAGGGCCCAGACTCCAATCACAGACCCCCGACCACAATCACAGGGCCCAGACCACAATCACAGAACCCAGACCCCAATCACTGGGTGCAGACCCCAATCATTGGGTGCAGACCACAATCACTGGGCCAAGACCACAATCACAGAGTCCAGAATCCCCAATCAAAGACACCAGACACCAAACACTGGGCCCAGAACCCTATCACAGGGCCCAGACATCAATCACAGGGCCCAGAACACAATCACAAGGCCCAGACCCCGATCACATGGCCCAGACCCCGATCACAGGGCCCAGAACCGATCACAGCGCCCAGATCCCAATCACTGGCCCCTGATCTCGATCACTGGTGCCAAACCCCAATCACAGACCGCAATCAAAGGGCCCAGACCCTAATTACAGACTCCAGACCCCAATCACAGGACCCAGACCCCAATCACAGGACCCAGACCCCAATCACAGGGCCCAGACACCAATCACAGGGCCAAGACCCCAATCACAGGACCCAAAGCCCAATCACAGGACCCAGACC
The DNA here is from genome assembly GCF_044704955.1 of Pristiophorus japonicus. Classification (NCBI taxonomy): domain Eukaryota; kingdom Metazoa; phylum Chordata; class Chondrichthyes; family Pristiophoridae; genus Pristiophorus; species Pristiophorus japonicus. The sequence goes on from NC_092011.1 coordinate 6,734,033, forward strand.
CCAATCACAGGGCACAGACATAATCACAGGGCCCAGAACCAAATCACAGGGCCCAGACCACAATCACAGGGCCCAGACCCCAATCACAGGACCCAGAGCGCAATCACTGAACCCAGACACCAAACACTGGGCCCAGACCCCAATCATTGGCCCCTGACCCCAATCACAGACCCCAATCACAGAGCCCAGACCCCAATCAATGGGCCCAGACCCCAAACTCTGGGGCCCAGACACCAATTACTGGGCCCAGAAACAAGCACAGACCCCAGACACTAATCACAGGGCGCAGATCCTAATCACAGACCGCAGTCCTCAATTACAGACCCCAAATCTCAATCACAGGGCCCAGACCCCAATCACAGGGCCCAGACCCCAATCACAGGGCCCAGACCCCAATCACAGGGACCAGACCCCAATCACAGGGCCCAGACCCCAATCACAGGGCCCAGACCCCAATCACAGTGACCAGACCCCAATCACAGGGCCCAGACCCCAATCACAGGGCCCAGACCCCATTCTCAGTGCCCAGACACCAATCACAGATCCCAGACGCCAATCACATAACTCAGACCCCAATCACAGGACGCAGACCACAATCACTGAACCCAGACACCAAACACTGGGCCCAGACCCCAATCATTGGCCCCTGACCCCAATCACAGACCCCAATCACAGGGCCCAGACCACAATCAAATGGCCCAGACCCCAAACTCTGGTGCCCAGACACCAATTACTGGGCCCAGAACACAAGCACAGACCCCAGACACCAATCACAGGGCGCAGATCCTAATCACAGACCGCAGTCCTCAATTACAGACCCCAAATCCAAATCACAGGGCCCAGACCCCAATCAGAGGGCCCAGACCCCAATCACAGGGCCCAGACCCCAATAACAGTGCCCAGACCCCAATCACAGGGCCCAGACCACAATCACAGGGCCGAGACCCCGATTACAGGGCCCAGATCCGATCACAAACAGCAGGCATTAATCACAGGGCCCAGACCCCAATCACATGGCCCAAACACCAATCACAGGGCCCAGACACCAATCACTGGCTCCTGACCTCAATCACAGGGCCCAGACACCGATAACAGACCCAAGACCCCAATCACAGGGCCCAGACCACAATCACAGGGCCAGAACACAATCACAGGGACCAGAGCACAATCACAGGGCCCAGACGCCGATCACTGGCCCAGTCCCTGATCACAAGACCCAGGCCCCGATCACTGAGCCAAGATCCCAATCACAGACCCCAGACTCGAATCACAGTGCGCAGATGCTAATCACAGAACCCAGACCCCAATCACAGATCCCAGACCCCAAAACCCAATCACACAGCCCAGACCCTAATCACAAACCCTAGACATCAATCACAGATCCGAGACCCCAAACCCCACTCACAGGATCCAGACCGCAATCATAGACTGCAATCAAAGGGCCCAGACCCCAAACTCTGGTGCCCAGACACCAATTACTGGGCCTAGAACACAAGCACAGACCCCAGACACCAATCACAGGGCGCAGATCCTAATCACAGACCGCAGTCCTCAATTACAGACCCCAAATCCCAATCACAAGGGCCCAGACCCCAATCACAGGGCCCAGACACCAATCACAGGGCCCAGACCCCAATCACAGGGCCCAGACCCCAATCACAGGGCCCAGACCCCAATCACAGGGCCCAGACCCCATTTTCAGTGCCCAGACACCAATCACAGATCCCAGACGCCAATCACATAACTCAGACCCCAATCACAGGACGCAGACCACAATCACTGAACCCAGACACCAAACACTGGGCCCAGACCCCAATCATTGGCCCCTGACCCCAATCACAGGGCGCAGACCCCAATCAAAGGGCCCAGACCACAAACTCTGGGGCCCAGACACCAATTACTGGGCCCAGAACACAAGCACAGACCCCAGACACCAATAACAGGGCGCAGATCCTAATCACAGACCGCAGTCCTCAATTACAGACGCCAAATCAAAATCACAGGGCCCAGACCCCAATCAGAGTGCCCAGACCCCAATCACAGGGCCCAGACCCCAATAACAGGCCCAGACCCCAATCACAGGGCCCAGACCACAATCACAGGGCCCAGACCCCGATTACAGGGCCCAGATCCGAGCACAAACAGCAGGCATTAATCACAGGGCCCAGACCCCAATCACATGGCCCAAACACCAATCACAGGGCCCAGACACCAATCACAGGGCCCAGACCCCAATCACAGGGCCCAGATCCCGATTACAGGGCCCAGACCCCAATCACAGGGCCCAGACCCCAATCACAGGGCCCAGACCCCGATTACAGGGCCCAGCACCACAGCACAGGGCCCAGACCTCAATCGCAGGGCACAGATGCCAATCACAGCCAGACACCAATAACAGGGCCCAGACTCCAATCACAGACCCCCGACCACAATCACAGTGCCCAGACCACAATCACAGAACCCAGACCCCAATCACTGGGTGCAGACGCCAATCATTGGGTGCAGACCACAATCACTGGGCCAAGACCACAATCACAGGAGACAGAATCCCCAATCACAGACACCAGATGCCAACCACGGGGCCCAGACCCCTATCACAGGGCCCAGACCCCAATCACAGGACCCAGACCCCAATCACTGAACCCAGACACCAAACACTGGGCCCAGACCCCAATCATTGGCCCCTGAAACCAATCACAGACCCCAATCACAGGGCCCAGACCCCAATCAAAGGGCCCAGACCACAAACTCTGGGGCCCAGACACCAATTACTGGGCCCAGAACACAAGCACAGACCCCAGACACCAATCACAGGGCGCAGATCCTAATCACAGACCGCAGTCCTCAATTACAGACCCCAAATCCCAATCACTGGGCCCAGACCACAATCACAGGGCCCAGACTCCAATCACAGGGCCCAGACCACAATCACAGGGCCCAGACCCCAATCACAGGGCCCAGACCCCAATCACAGGGCCCAGATCCAGATCATAGAGCGCAGACATCAATCACAGGGGCCAGACCACAACCACAGGGCCCTGACACCAATCACAGGGCCCAGACCCCAATCGCAGACACCAGACTCCAATCACTGGAAGCAGTCCCCAATCATTGGGCGCAGACCACAATCAGTGGGCCCAGACCCCAGTCACAGGGTCCAGACACCAATCACAGGGTCCAGACATCAATCACAGGGCCCAGACCCCAATCACAGGGCCCAGACACCCATCACATGGCCGAGACACCGATCACAGGGCCCAGACACCAATCACAGGGCCCAGACCCCAATCACAGATCCCAGACCCCAATCACAGGGCCCAGACCCCAATCAAAGGGCCCCGACCCCAATCACGGGGCCCAGACAACGATCTCAGGGCCCAAACCCCAATCACAGGGCCCAGACACTGATCACTGGGCCAAGACCCCAATCACAGACAGACCCCAATCACAGGGCACAGATCCCAATCACTGTGCCCCGACCCCAATCACAGGGCTCAGACACCAATCACTGGCTCCTGACCTCAATCACAGGGCCCTGACACCGATCACAGTCCGTAGACACTAATCACAGGGCCCAGATACCAATCACAGGGCCCAGACACCAATCACTGGCTCCTGACCTCAATCACAGGGCCCAGACACCGATAACAGACCCCAGACCCCAATCACAGGGCCCAGACCACAATCACAGGGCCCAGAACACAATCACAGGGACCAGAGCACAATCACAGGGCCCAGACGCCGATCACTGGCCCAGTCCCTGATCACAAGACCCAGGCCCCGATCACTGAGCCAAGATCCCAATCACAGACCCCAGACACGAATCACAGTGCGCAGATGCTAATCACAGAACCCAGACCCCAATCACAGATCCCAGACCCCAAACCCCAATCACAGAGCCCAGACCCTAATCACAAACCCTAGACATCAATCACAGATCCGAGACCCCAAACCCCACTCACAGGATCCAGACCCCAATCATAGACTGCAATCAAAGGGCCCAGACCCCAATCACAGACCCCAGACTCCAAACACTGGGCCCAAACACCAATCACAGGGCCCAGACCACAATCACAGGGCCCAGTCCCCAATCACAAGGCCCAGACCCCAATCAAAGACCCCAGACCACGATCACAGGGCCCAGATCCCGATCACAGGGCCCAGACCCCAATCACTGGGCCCAGAACCACAGCACAGACCCCAGACCTCAATCGCAGGTCCCAGAAGCCATCACAGACAGACACCAATAACAGGGCCCAGACTCCAATCACAGACCCCCGACCACAATCACAGGGCCCAGACCACAATCACAGAACCCAGACCCCAATCACTGGGTGCAGACCCCAATCATTGGGTGCAGACCACAATCACTGGGCCAAGACCACAATCACAGAGTCCAGAATCCCCAATCACAGACACCAGACACCAAACACTGGGCCCAGAACCCTATCACAGGGCCCAGACATCAATCACAGGGCCCAGAACACAATCACAAGGCCCATACCCCGATCACATGGCCCAGACCCCGATCACAGGGCCCAGAACCGATCACAGTGCCCAGACCCCAATCACTGGCCCCTGATCTCGATCACTGGTGCCAAACCCCGATCACAGACCGCAATTAAAGGGACCAGACCCTAATTACAGACCCCAGACCCCAATCACAGGACCCAGACACCAATCACAGGACCCAGACCACAATCACAGGGCCCAGACCCCAATCACAGGGCCAAACCCCAATCACAGGACCCAAACCCCAATCACAGGACCCAGACCCCAATCACAGGGCCCAGACCCCATCACAGGGCCCAGAACCCAATCACAGGGCCCAGACCACAATCACAGGGCCCAGACCCCAATCACAGGACCCAGACCGCAATCACTGAACCGAGACACCAAACACTGGGCCCAGACCCCAATCATTGGCCCCTGACCCCAATCACAGACCCCAATCACAGAGCCCAGACCCCAATCAATGGGCCCAGACCCCAAACTCTGGGGCCCAGACACCAATTACTGGGCCCAGAACACAAGCACTGAACCTAGACACTAATCACAGAGCGCAGATCCTAATCACAGACCGCAGTCCTCAATTACAGACCCCAAATCCCAATCTCAGGGCCCAGACCCCAATTACAGGGCCCAGACCCCAATTACAGGGCCCAGACCCCAATCACAGGGACCAGGCCCCAATCACAGGGCCCAGACCCCAATCACAGGGCCCAGACCCCAATCACAGTGACCAGACCCCAATCACAGGGCCCAGACCCCAATCACAGGGCCCAGACCCGATTCTCAGTGCCCAGACACCAATCACAGATCCCAGACGCCAATCACATAACTCAGACCCCAATCACAGGACGCAGACCACAATCACTGAACCCAGACACCAAACACTGGGCCCAGACCCCAATCATTGGCCCCTGACCCCAATCACAGACCCCAATCTCAGGGCCCAGACACGAATCAAAGGGCCCAGACCCCAAACTCTGGGGCCCAGACACCAATTACTGGGCCCAGAACACAAGCACAGACCCCAGACACCAATCACAGGGCGCAGATCCTAATCACCGATCGCAGTCCTCAATTACAGACCCCAAATCCCAATCACAGGGCCCAGACCCCAATCACAGGGCCCAGACCCCAATCACAGGGCCCAGACCCCAATCACAGGGACCAGACCCCAATCACAGGGCCCAGACCCAAATCACAGGGCCCAGACCCCAATCACAGTGAGAAGACCCCAATCACGGGGCCCAGACCCCAATCACAGGGCCCAGACCCCATTCTCAGGGCCCAGACACCAATCACAGATCCCAGACGCCAATCACATAACTCAGACCCCAATCACAGGACGCAGACCACAATCACTGAACCCAGACACCAAACACTGGGCCCAGACCCCAATCATTGGCCCCTGACCCCAATCACAGAGCCCAGACCCCAATCAAAGGGCCCAGACCCCAAACTCTGCGGCCCAGACACCAATTACTGGGCCCAGAACACAAGCACAGACCCCAGACACCAATCACAGGGCGCAGATCCTAATCACAGACCGCAGTCCTCAATTACAGACCCCAAATCCAAATCACAGGGCCCAGACACCAATCAGAGGGCCCAGACCCCAATCACAGGGCCCAGACCCCAATAACAGTGCCCAGACCCCAATCACAGGGCCCAGACCACAATCGCAGGGCCCAGACCCCGAATGCAGGGCCCAGATCCGATCACAAACAGCAGGCATTAATCTCAGGGCCCAGACCCCAATCACATGGCCCAAACACCAATCACAGGGCCCAGACACCAATCCCTGGCTCCTGACCTCAATCACAGGGCCCAGACACCGATAACAGACCCCAGACCCCAATCACAGGGCCCAGACCACAATCACAGGGCCAGAACACAATCACAGGGACCAGAGCACAATCACAGGGCCCAGACGCCGATCACTGGCCCAGTCCCTCATCACAAGACCCAGGCCCCGATCACTGAGCCAAGATCCCAATCACAGACCCCAGACTCGAATCACAGTGCGCAGATGCTAATCACAGAACCCAGACCCCAATCACAGATCCCAGACCCCAAACCCCAATCACAGAGCCCAGACCCTAATCACAAACCCTAGACATCAATCACAGATCCGAGACCCCAAACCCCACTCACAGGATCCAGACCCCAATCATAGACTGCAATCAAAGGGCCCAGACCCCAATCACAGACCCCAGACTCCAAACACTGGGCCCAAACACCAATCACAGGGCCCAGACCACAATCACAGGGCCCAGTCCCCAATCACAAGGCCCAGACCCCAATCACAGACCCCAGACCACGACCACAGGGCCCAGATCCCGATCACAGGGCCCCGACCCCAATCACTGGGCCCAGAACCACAGCACAGACCCCAGACCTCAATCGCAGGTCCCAGATGCCATCACAGACAGACACCAATAACAGGGCCCTGACTCCAATCACAGAACCACGACCACAATCACAGGGCCCAGACCACAATCACAGACCCCAGACCCCAATCACTGGGTGCAGACCCCAATCATTGGGTGCAGACCACAATCACTGGGCCAAGACCACAATCACAGAGTCCAGAATCCCCAATCACAGACACCAGACACCAAACACTGGGCCCAGAACCCTATCACAGGGCCCAGACATCAATCACAGGGCCCAGAACACAATCACAAGGCCCAGACCCCGATCACATGGCCCAGACCCCGATCACAGGGCCCAGAACCGATCACAATGCCCAGACCCCAATCACTGGCCCCTGATCTCGATCACTGGTGCCAAACCCCGATCACAGACCGCAATCAAAGGGCCCAGACCCTAATTACAGACCCCAGACCCCAATCACAGTACCCAGACCCCAATCACAGGACCCAGACACCAATCACAGGGCCCAGACCCCAATCACAGGGCCAAGACCCCAATCACAGGACCCAAACCCCAATCACAGGACCCAGACCCCAATCACAGGGCCCAGACCCCATCACAGGGCCCAGAACCCAATCACAGGGCCCAGACCACAATCACAGGGCCCAGACCCCAATCACAGGACCCAGACCCCAATCACTGAACCCAGACACCAAACACTGGGCCCAGACCCCAATCATTGGCCCCTGACCCCAATCACAGACCCCAATCACAGAGCCCAGACCCCAATCAATGGGCCCAGACCCCAAACTCTGGGGCCCAGACACCAATTACTGGGCCCAGAACACAAGCACAGACCCCAGACACTAATCACAGGGCGCAGATCCTAATCACAGACCGCAGTCCTCAATTACAGACCCCAAATCCCAATCACAGGGCCCAGACCCCAATCACAGGGCCCAGACTCCAATCACAGGGCCCAGACCCCAATCACAGGGACCAGACCCCAATCACAGGGCCCAGACCCCAATCACAGGGCCCAGACCCCAATCACAGTGATCAGACCACAATCACAGGGCCCAGACCCCAATCACAGGGCCCAGACCCCATTCTCAGTGCCCAGACACCAATCACAGATCCCAGACGCCAATCACATAACTCAGACCCCAATCACAGGACGCAGACCACAATCACTGAACCCAGACACCAAACACTGGGCCCAGACCCCAATCATTGGCACCTGACCCCAATCACAGACCCCAATCACAGGGCCCAGACCCCAATCAAAGGGCCCAGACCCCAAACTCTGGGGCCCAGACACCAATTACTGGGCCCAGAACACAAGCACAGACCCCAGACACCAATCACAGGGCGCAGATCCTAATCACAGACCGCAGTCCTCAATTACAGAACCCAAATCCAAATCACAGGGCCCAGACCCCAATCAGAGGGCCCAGACCCCAATCACAGGGCCCAGACCCCAATAACAGTGCCCAGACCCCAATCACGGGGCCCAGACCACAATCACAGGGCCCAGACCCCGATTACAGGGCCCAGATCCGATCACAAACAGCAGGCATTAATCACAGGGCCCAGACCCCAATCACATGGCCCAAACACCAATCACAGGGCCCAGACACCAATCACAGGGCCCAGACCCCAATCACAGGGCCCAGATCCCGATTACAGGGCCCAGAACCACAGCACAGGGCCCAGACCTCAATCGCAGGGCACAGATGCCAATCAAAGCCAGACACCAATAACAGGGCCCAGACTCCAATCACAGACCCCCGACCACAATCACAGGGCCCAGACCACAATCACAGAACCCAGCCCCCAATCACTGGGTGCAGACCCCAATCATTGGGTGCAGACCACAATCACTGGGCCAAGACCCCTATCACTGGGCCCAGACATCAATCGTAGGGCCCAGAACACAATCACATGGCCCAGAACCCGATCGCATGGCCCAGATCCCGATCACAGGGCCCAGACCCGATCACAGGGCCCAGATCACAATCACTGGCCCCTGATCTCGATCACTGGTGCCAAACCACAATCACAGCCCGCAATCAAAGGGCGCAGACCCTAATCACAGACCCCAGGCACCAATCTCAAGACCCAGACCCCAATCACAGGACCCAGACCCCAATCACAGGACCCAGACCCCAATCACAGGACCCAGACCCCAATCAAAGGGCCCAGACCCCAATCACAGGTCCCAGACCCCAATCACAGGCCCCAGACCCCAATCACAGGACCAAGACATAAAACACTGAGCCCAGACCCCAAACATTGGGCCCCGACCCCAATCACTGGCTCCTGACCTCAATCACAGGGCCCAGACACCGATCACAGACCGCAGACACTAATCACAGGGCCCAGAATCCAATCACAGGGCCCAAAGAGCAATCACAGGGCCCAGATCCCGATCAAAGGGCCCAGACCACAATCACAGGGCCCGGACCCCAATCACAGACCGCAGACCCCAATCACAGGGCCCAGACACCAATCACAGATCCCAGACCCCAATCACAGAACTAAGACCCCAATCACAGGTCCCAGACACCAATCACAGGACCCAGACTCCAATCACAGGGCCCAGACACCAATCACAGATCCCAGACACCAATCACAGAACTCAGACCCCAATCACAGGACCCAGACACCAATCACATGAACCAGACCCCAATCACCGGGCCAAGACCCCAATCACAGGGCCCAGACCGCGATCACAGGGCCCAGATCCGATCACAGAGAGCAGGCGTTAATCACAGGGCCCAGAATCCAATCACATGGCCCAGACACCAATTGCAGGGCCCAGACACCAGTCACAGGGCCCAGACCCCAATCACAGGGCCCAGACCCCGATCACAGAGTCCAGACCCCAATCACAGGGCGGAGACCCCGATCACAGGGCCCAGACCACGATCACAGTGCCCAGACCCCAATCACAGTGCCCAGACCCCAATCACTGGGCCCAGACCCCGATCACTGGCCCAGTCCCCGATTACAAGACCCAGGCCCCGATCACTGAGCCAAGATCCCAATCACAGACCCCAGACTACAATCACAGGGTGCAGACCCTAATCACAGACCCCAGACCCCAATCACAGATGCCAGACCCCAAACAACAATCACAAGGTCCAGACCCCAATCACAGTTCCCAGACCCCAATCACAGACCCCAGACTCCAATCACAGACCCCAGACGCCAATCACAGGGCCCAGATACCGATCACAGGGCCCACACACCAATGTCTTCGCCGAGACCCCAGTAACAGGGCCCTGATCCCAATCAAAGGGCCCAGACCACAGTCACAGGGCCCACACACCGACCACAGTGCCCAGTCCCAATCAGAGGGCCAAGACACCGATCGCAGGGCACAGACCCCAATCACCGGGCGCAGACCCCAATCACAGACCCCAGACCACAATCAAAGTGCACAGACCACAATCACAGACCACAGACCCCAATCACTGGGCCCTGACCCCAATCACTGGGCCCAGACCCAAATCACCGGGCCCTGACCCCAATCACTGGGCCCTGACCCCAATCACTGGTCCCTGACCCCAATCACAGACTCCAGACCCCAATCACAGATCCCAGACACCAATCACTGGTCCCTGACCCCAATCACTGGGCCCTTATCCCAATCACTGGGCCCTGACCCCAATCACAGACCCCAGACCCCAATCACTGTGCCCAGACGCCAATCACAGGGCCCTGACGCCAATTACAGACCCCTGACCCCAATCACAGGGCCCAGACCCCAATCACAGGGCCCTGACCCCAATCACAGACCGCTGACACCAATCACAGGCCCATGACCCCAATCACTGGGCCCTGACCCCAATCTCTGGACCCAGACCCCAATCACCGGGCCCTGACACCAATCACTGGGCCCTGACCCCAATCACAGGGCCCAGACCCCAATCACAGTGCCCAAATCCCGATCATAGAGCCCAGACATCAATCACAGGGCCCAGACCACAACCACAGGGCCCTGACACCAATCACAGGGCCCAGACCCCAATCACAGACCCCAGACTCCAATCACTGGACACAGTCCTCAATCATTGGGCGCAGACCACAATCAGTGGGCCCAGACCCCAGTCACAGGGTCCAGACCCCAATCACAGGGTCCAGACATCAATCACAGGGCCCAGACCCCAATCAAAGGGCCCAGACACCCATCACAGGGCCGAGACACCGATCACAGTGCCCAGACATCATTCACATGGCCCAGTCCTCAATCACAGGTCCCAGACCCCAATCACAGGGCCCAGACCCCAATCAAAGGGCCCCGACCCCAATCACAGGGCCCAACACCGATCTCAGGGCCCAAACCCCAATCACAGGGCCCAGACACTGATCACTGGGCCCAGACCCCAATCACAGACAGACCCCAATCACAGGGCCCAGATCCCAATCACTGTGCCCCGACACCAATCACAGGGCCCAGACACCAATCACTGGCTCCTGACCTCAATCACAGGGCCCTGACACCGATCACAGTCCGTAGACACTAATCACAGTGCCCAGACACCAATCACAGGGCCCAGACACCAATCACTGGCTCCTGACCTCAGTCACAGCGCCCAGACACCGATAACAGACCCCAGACCCCAATCACAGGGCCCAGACCACAATCACAGGGCCCTGACCCCAATCACAGACTCCAGACCCCAATCACAGATCCCAGACACCAATCACTGGTCCCTGACACCAATCACTGGGCCCTTATCCCAATCACTGGGCCCTGACCCCAATCACAGACCCCAGACCCCAATCACTGTGCCCAGACGCCAATCACAGGGCCCTGACGCCAATTACAGACCCCTGACCCCAATCACAGGGCCCAGACCCCAATCACAGGGCCCTGACCCCAATCACAGACCGCTGACACCAATCACAGGCCCATGACCCCAATCACTGGGCCCTGACCCCAATCTCTGGACCCAGACCCCAATCACCGGGCCCTGACCCCAATCACTGGGCCCTGATCCCAATCACAGGGCCCAGACCCCAATCACAGTGCCCAAATCCCGATCATAGAGCCCAGACATCAATCACAGGGCCCAGACCACAACCACAGGGCCCTGACACCAATCACAGGGCCCAGACCCCAATCACAGACCCCAGACTCCAATCACTGGACACAGTCCCCAATCATTGGGCGCAGACCACAATCAGTGGGCCCAGACCCCAGTCACAGGGTCCAGACCCCAATCACAGGGTCCAGACATCAATCACAGGGCCCAGACCCCAATCAAAGGGCCCAGACACCCATCACAGGGCCGAGACACCGATCACAATGCCCAGACATCAATCACATGGCCCAGTCCTCAATAACAGGTCCCAGACCCCAATCACAGGGCCCAGACCCCAATCAAAGGGCCCCGACCCCAATCACAGGGCCCAGACACCGATCTCAGGGCCCAAACCCCAATCACAGGGCCCAGACACTGATCACTGGGCCCAGACCCCAATCACAGACAGACCCCAATCACAGGGCCCAGATCCCAATCACTGTGCCCCGACACCAATCACAGGGCCCAGACACCAATCACTGGCTCCTGACCTCAATCACAGGGCCCTGACACCGATCACAGTCCGTAGACACTAATCACAGGCCCCAGACAACAATCACAGGGCCCAGACACCAATCACTGGCTCCTGACCTCAATCACAGGGCCCAGACACCGATAACAGACCCCAGACCCCAATCACAGGGCCCAGACCACAATCACAGGGCCCAGAACACAATCACAGGGACCAGAGCACAATCACAGGGCCCAGACGCCGATCACTGGCCCAGTCCCTGATCACAAGACCCAGGCCCCGATCACTGAGCCAAGATCCCAATCACAGACCCCAGACTCGAATCACAGTGCGCAGATGCTAATCACAGAACCCAGACCCCAATCACAGATCCCAGACCCCAAACCCCAATCACAGAGCCCAGACCCTAATCACAAACCCTAGACATCAATCACAGATCCGAGACCCCAAACCCCACTCACAGGATCCAGACCCCAATCATAGACTGCAATCAAAGTGCCCAGACCCCAATCACAGACCCCAGACTCCAAACACCGGGCCCAAACACCAATCACAGGGCCCAGACCACAATCACAGGTCCCAGACTCCAATCACAGACCCCCGACCACAATCACAGGGCCCAGACCACAATCACAGAACCCAGAACCCAATCACTGGGTGCAGACCCCAATCATTGGGTGCAGACCACAATCACTGGGCCAAGACCACAATCACAGAGTCCAGAATCCCCAATCACAGACACCAGACACCAAACACTGGGCCCAGAACCCTATCACAGGGCCCAGACATCAATCACAGGGCCCAGAACACAATCACAAGGCCCAGACCCCGATCATATGGCCCAGACCCCGATCACAGGGCCCAGAACCGATCACAGTGCCCAGACCCCAATCACTGGCCCCTGATCTCGATCACTGGTGCCAAACCCCGATCACAGACCGCAATCAAAGGGCCCAGACCCTAATTACAGACCCCAGACCCCAATCACAGGACCCAGACCCCAATCACAGGGCCAAGACCCCAATCACAGGACCCAGAACCCAATCACAGTGCCCAGACCCCAATCACAGGGCCAAGACCCAAATCACAGGACCCAAACCCCAATCACAGGACCCAGACCTTAATCACAGGGCCCAGACGCCATCACAGGGCCCAGTACCCAATCACAGGGCCCAGACCACAATCACAGGGCCCAGACCCCAATCACAGGACCCAGACCGCAATCACTGAACCCAGACACCAAACACTGGGCCCAGACCCCAATCATTGGCCCCTGACCCCAATCACAGACCCCAATCACAGGGCCCAGACCCCAATCAATGGGCCCAGACCCCAAACTCTGGGGCCCAGACACCAATTACTGGGCCCAGAACACCAGCACAGACCCCAGACACCAATCACAGGGCGCAGATCCTAATCACAGACCGCAGTCCTCAATTACAGACCCCAAATCCCAATCACAGGGCCCAGACCCCAATCACAGGGCCCAGACCCCAATCACAGGGCCCAGACCCCAATCACAGGGCCCAGACCCCATTCTCAGTGCCCAGACACCAATCACAGATCCCAGACGCCAATCACATAACTCAGACCCCAATCACAGGACGCAGACCACAATCACTGAACCCAGACACCAAACACTGGACCCAGACCCCAATCATTGGCCCCTGACCCCAATCACAGACCCCAATCACAGGTCCCAGACCACAATCAAAGGGCCCAGACCCCAAACTCTGGGGCCCAGACACCAATTACTGGGCCCAGTACACAAGCACAGACACCAGACACCAATCACAGGGCGCAGATCCTAATCACAGACTGCAGTCCTCAATTACAGACCCCAAATCCAAATCACAAGGCCCAGACCACAATCAGAGGGCCCAGACCCCAATCACAGTGCCCAGACCCCAATAACAGGGCCCAGAACCCAAACACAGGGGCCAAGACGACAATCACAGGGCCCAGACCCCGATTACAGGGCCCAGATCCGATCACAAACAGCAGGCATTAATCACAGGGCCCAGACCCCAATCACATGGCCCAAACACCAATCACAGGGCCCAGACACCAATAACAGGGCCCAGACCACAATCACAGGGCCCAGATCCCGATTACAGGGCCCAGAGCCACAGCACAGGGCCCAGACCTCAATCGCAGGGCACAGATGCCAATCACAGCCAGACACCAATAACAGGGCCCAGACTCCAATCACAGACCCCCGACCACAATCACAGGGCCCAGACCACAATCACAGAACCCAGACCCCAATCACTGGGTGGAGACCCCAATCATTGGGTGCAGACCACAATCACTGGGCCAAGACCACAATCACAGGAGACAGAATCCCCAATCACAGACCCCAGATGCCAACCACTGGGCCCAGACCCCTATCACAGGGCCCAGACCCCAATCACAGGCCCCTGATCTCGATCACTGGTGCCAAACCACAATCACAGCCCGCAATCAAAGGGCGCAGACCCTAATCACAGACCCCAGACACCAATCTCAGGACCCAGACCCCAATCACAGGACCCAGACCCCAATCACAGGACCCACACCCCAATCACAGGACCCAGACCCCAATCAAAGGGCCCAGACCCCAATCACAGGTCCCAGACCCCAATCACAGGGCCCAGACCCCATTCACAGGACCAAGACATAAAACACTGAGCCCAGACCCCAAACATTGGGCCCCGACCCCAATCACTGGCTCCTGACCTCAATCACAGGGCCCAGACACCGATCACAGACCGCAGACATTAATCACAGGGCCCAGAATCCAATCACAGGGCCCAAAGAGAAATCACAGGGCCCAGATCCCGATCAAAGGGCCCAGACCACAATCACAGGGCCCGGACCCCAATCACAGACCGCAGACCCCAATCACAGGGCCCAGACACCAATCACAGATCCCAGACCCCAATCACAGAACTAAGACCCCAATCACAGGTCCCAGACACCAATCACAGGACCCAGACTCCAATCTCAGGGCCCAGACACCAATCACAGATCCCAGACACCAATCCCAGAACTTAGACCCCAATCACAGGACCCAGACACCAATCACAGGAACCAGACCCCAATCACCGGGCCCAGACCCCAATCACAGGGTCCAGACCGCGATCACAGGGCCCAGATCCGATCACAGAGAGCAGGCGTTAATCACAGGGCCCAGAATCCAATCACATGGCCCAGACACCAATTGCAGGGCCCAGACACCAGTCACAGGGCCCAGACCCCAATCACAGGGCCCAGACCCCGATCACAGAGTCCAGACCCCAATCACAGGGCGGAGACCCCGATCACAGGGCCCAGACCACGATCACAGTGCCCAGACCCCAATCACAGTGCCCAGACCCCAATCACTGGGCCCAGACCCCGATCACTGGCTCAGTCCCCGATTACAAGACACAGGCCCCGATCACTGAGCCAAGATCCCAATCACAGACCCCAGACTACAATCACAGGCGCAGACCCTAATCACAGACCCCAGACCCCAATCACAGATGCCAGACCCCAAACACCAATCACAAGGTCCAGACCCCAATCACAGTTCCCAGACCCCAATCAGAGACCCCAGACACCAATCACAGACCCCAGACCCCAATCACAGGGCCCAGACACCGATCACAGGGCCCACGCACCAATGTCTTCGCCGAGACCCCAGTAACAGGGCCCTGATCCCAATCAAAGGCCCCAGACCACAGTCACAGGGCCCACACACCGACCACAGTGCCCAGTCCCAATCAGAGGGCCAAGACACCGATCGCAGGGCACAGACCCCAATCACCGGGCGCAGACCACAATCACAGACCCCAGACCACAATCAAAGTGCACAGACCACAATCACAGACCACAGACCCCAATCACTGGGCCCTGACCCCAATCACTGGGCCCAGACCCAAATCACCCGGCCCTGACACCAATCACTGGGCCCTGACCCCAATCACTGGTCCCTGACCCCAATCACAGACTCCAGACCCCAATCACAGATCCCAGACACCAATCACTGGTCCCTGACCTCAATCATTGGGCCCTGACCACAATCACAGGTCCCTGACCCCAATCACTGGGCCCTATCCCAATCAGTGGGCCCTGACCCCAATCACAGACCCCAGACCCCAATCACTGTGCCCAGACGCCAATCACAGGGGCCTGACGCCAATTACAGACCCCTGACCCCAATCACAGGGCCCAGACCCCAATCACAGGGCCCTGACCTCAATCACAGGGCCCAGACCCCAATCACAGGGCCCTGACCCCAATCACTGGGCCCTGACCCCAATCTCTGGACCCAGACCCCAATCACCGGGCCCTGACACCAATCACTGGGCCCTGACCCCAATCACTGGTCCCTGACCCCAATCACAGACCCCAGACCCCAATCACAGACCCCAGACCCCAATCACAGACCCCAGACCTCAATCACAGACCCCAGACTCCAATCACAGATCCCAGACACCAATCACTGGGCCCTGACCTCAATCATTGGGCCCTGACCCCAATCACAGGGCCCTGACCCCAATCACATACCCCAGACCCCAATCACAGACAACAGACCCCAATCACAGGGCCCAGACCCCAATCACTGGGCCCTTATCCCAATCACTGGGCCCTGACACTAATCACAGACCCCAGACCACAATCACAGACCCCAGACCCCAATCACAGACCCCAGACCCCAATCACAGACCCCAGACCTCAATCACAGACCCCAGACCCAAATCACAGATCCCAGACACCAATCACTGGGCCCTGACCTCAATCATTGGGCTCTGACACCAATCACAGGGCCCTGACGCCAATCACACGGCCCCGACCCCAATCGCTGGGCCCTTATCTCAATCACTGGGCACTGACCCCAATCACAGACCCCAGACCCGAATCACTGTGCCCAGAGGCCAATCACAGGGCCCTGCCCAATCACTGGGCCCAGACCCCCAATCACTGGGCCCAGACCCCAATCAGAGACCCCAGACCCCAATCACAGACGCCAGACCCCAATCACAGACCCCAGACCTCAATCACAGACCCCAGACCGCAATCACAGACCTCAGACCCCAATCACAGGGCTCAGAACCCAATCACAGACCCCAACCTCAAACACATAACCCAGACGCCAATCACAGACCACAGACCCCAATCACAGGCCCCAGACCCCAATCACAGACCCAAGACCCCAATCACAGATCCCAGACCCCAATCACTGGGCCCAGACCCCAATCACAAACCCTAGACCACAATCATAGACGGCAGACCCCAATCACAGAACCCAGACCCCAATCACAGAACCCAGTCCCCATTCACAGACCCCAGATCCCAATCACAGATCCAGACCCCTATCACTGGGCACTGACCCGAATCACAGACCCCAGACCTCAATCACAGACCCCAGACCCCAATCACAGATCCCAGACACCAATCACTGGGCCCTGACCTCAATCATTGGGCCCTGACCCCAATCACAGGGCGCCGACGCCAATCACAGACCCCAGACACCAATCACATGGCCCAGACCCCAATCACTGGGCCTTTTTCCCAATCACTGGGCCCTGACCCATATAACATACCCCAGACCCCAACCACTGTGCCCAGACGCCAATCACAGGGCCCTGACCCCAATTACAGACCCCTGACGCCAATCACAGGGCCCAGACCACAATCACAGGCCCTGACCCCAATCACAGACTGCTGACCCGAATCATAGGCCCATGATCCCAATCACTGGGCCCTGACCCCAATCACAGGGCCCAGACCCCAATCACCGGGCCCTGACCCCAATCACTGGGCCCTGACCCCAATCACTGGTCCCTGACCCCAGTCACAGACCCCAGACCCCAATCACAGACCCCACATGCCAATCACTGGGCCCTGACCCCAAACACGGGGCACAGACCCCAATCACTGGGCCATGACCCCAATCACTGAGGCCTGACACCAATCACTGGGCCCTGACCCAAATCTCAGGGCCAAGACCCCAATCACAGGGCCCTGACCCCAATCACAGACCGCTGACGCCAATCACAGGCCCATGACCCCAATCACTGGGCCCTGACCCCAATCACTGGGCCTAGACGCCAATCACCGGGCCCTGACCCCAATCACTGGGCCCTGACCACAATCACTGGTCCCTGACTCCAATCACAGACCCCAGACGCCAATCACAGACCCCACACGCCAATCACTGGGCCCTGACACCTAACATGGGGCCCAGACCGCAATCACTGGGCCCAGATCCCAATCACCGGGCCCAGACCCCAATCACTGGGCCCTGACCCCAATCACTGGGCCCAGACCAATATCAATGGACCCAGACATCAATCACAGGGCCCTGACATAATCACTGGGCCCTGACACCAATCACAGACCCCAGACCCCAATCACAGACCCCAGACCCCAATCACTGGACCCAGACCCCAAGCACAGACCCTAGACCCCAATCATAGACAGCAGACCCCAATCACAGAACCCAGACCCCAATCACAGATCCCAGTACCCATTCACAGACCCCAGACCCCAATCACAGATCCCAGACCCCAATCACTGGGCCCTGACCCCAATCACAGACCCCAGACCCTAATCACAGACCCCAGACCCCAATCACAGACCGCAGACCACAATCACAGACCCCAGACCCCAATCACTGGGCCCTGACCCCAATCACAGACCCCAGACGCTAATCATTGACCCCAGACCCCAATCACAGAATCCAGAACCCAATCACAGACAACAGATCCCAATCACAGTCCCCAGACCCCAATCACAGACCCCAGACACCAATCACTGGGCCCTGACTCCAATCACTGGGCCCTTAACCAATCACAGGGACCTGACCCCAATCACAGACCCCAGACCCCAATCACAGACCCCAGACCCCAATCACAAACCCCAGAACCCAAAAACAGACCCCAGACCCCAATCACAGGGCTCAGAACCCAATCACAGACCCAAACCTCAATCACATAACACAGAACCCAATCACAGACCCCAGACCCCAATCACAGGCCCCAGACCACAATCACAGACCCCAGACCCAATCACAGACTCCAGACCCCAATCACTGCGCCCAGACCCCATTCACAGATCCCAGACCCCAATCACAGACCGCAGACTCCAATCACAGACCCCAGACTCCAATCACAGACCCCAGACACCAATCACAGACCCCAGACCACAATCACTGGGCCCAGACCCCAATCACAGACCCCAGACCCCAATCACAGGGCTCAGAACCCAATCACAGACCCCAACATCAATCACATACCACAGAACCCAATCACAGACCCCAGACCCCAATCAGAGGCCCCAGACCACAATCACAGACCCCAGACCCAATCTCAGACTCCAGACCCCAATCACTGCGCCCAGACCCCATTCACAGACCCCAGACCCCAATCACAGACCGCACAATCCAATCACAGACCCCAGACCCCAATCACAGGGCTCAGAATCCAATCACAGACCCCCAACCTCAATCACAGAACCCAGACACCAATCACAGACCCCAGACCCCAATCACAGACCCCAGACACCAATCACAGACCCCAGACCCCTATCACAGGGCTCAGAACCCAATCACAGACCACAACCTCAATCACATACCACAGAACCCAATCACAGACCCCAGACCCCAATCACAGGCCCCAGACCACAATCACAGACCCCAGACCCAATCACAGACTCCAGACCCCAATCACTGCGCCCAGACCCCATTCACAGACCCCAGACCCCAATCACAGACCGCAGACTCCAATCACAGACCCCAGACCCCAATCACAGGGCTCAGAATCCAATCACAGACCCCCAACCTCAATCACAGACCCCAGACACCAATCACAGACCCCAGACCCCAATCACAGACCCCAGACACCAATCACAGACCCCAGACCCCAATCACTGGGCCCAGACCCCAATCACAGACCCCAGACCCCAATCACAGACCCCAGACCCCAATCACTGGGCACTGACCACAATCACAGACCCCAGACCACAATCACAGACCCCTGACCCCAATCACAGACCCCAGACTCCAATCACCGACCCCAGACCCCAATCACAGACCCCAGACCTCAATCACAGACTCCAGACCACAATCACAGATCCCAGACACCAATCACTGGTCCCTGACCTCAATCATTGGGCCCTGACCACAATCACAGGGCTCTGACCCCAATCACTGGGCCCTTATCCCAATCACTGGGCCCTGACCCCAATCACAGACCCCAGACCCCAATCAATGTGCCCAGACGCCAATCACAGGGCCCTGACGCCAATTACAGACCCCTGACACCAATCACAGGGCCCAGACCCCAATCACAGGGCCCTGACACCAATCACAGACCGCTGACACCAATCAAAGGCCCATGACCCCAATCACTGGGCGCTGACCCCAATCTCTGGGCCCAGACCCCAATCACCGGGCCCTGACCCCAATCACTGGGCCCTGACACCAATCACTGGTCCCTGACCCCAATCACAGACCCCAGTCCCCAATCACAGAGCCCACACTTAAATCACTGGGCCCTGACCCCAAACACGGGGCACAGACCCCAATCACTGGGCCCTGACCCCAATCACTGGGCCCTGACACCAATCACTGGGCCCTGACCCAAATCACTGGGCCCTGACGCCAATCACAGACCCCAGACCCCAATCACAGAACCTAGACCCCAATCACTGGGCACAGACCCCAATCACAGGCCCCAGACCACAATCACAGACCCCAGACCCCAATCACAGACACCAGACCCCAATCACAGGGCTCAGAACCCAATCACAGACCCCAAACTCAATCACATACCACAGAACCCAATCACAGACCCCAGACCCCAATCACAGGCCCCAGACCACAATCACAGACCCCAGACCCAATCACAGACTCCAGACCCCAATCACTGCGCCCAGACCCCATTCACAGACCCCAGACCCCAATCACAGACCGCAGACTCCAATCACAGACCCCAGACCCCAATCACAGGGCTCAGAATCCAATCACAGACCCCCAACCTCAATCACAGACCCCAGACACCAATCACAGACCCCAGACCCCAATCACAGACCCCAGACACGAATCACAGACCCCAGACCCCAATCACTGGGCCCAGACCCCAATCACAGACCCCAGACCCCAATCACAGACCCCAGACCCCAATCACTGGGCACTGACCACAATCACAGACCCCAGACCACAATCACAGACCCCAGACCCCAATCACAGACCCCAGACTCCAATCACCGACCCCAGACCCCAATCACAGACTCCAGACCTCAATCACAGACTCCAGACCACAATCACAGATCCCAGACACCAATCACTGGTCCCTGACCTCAATCATTGGGCCCTGACCACAATCACAGGGCTCTGACCCCAATCACTGGGCCCTTATCCCAATCACTGGGCCCTGACCCCAATCACAGACCCCAGACCCCAATCAATGTGCCCAGACGCCAATCACAGGGCCCTGACGCCAATTACAGACCCCTGACCCCAATCACAGGGCCCAGACCCCAATCACAGGGCCCTGACACCAATCACAGACCGCTGACACCAATCAAAGGCCCATGACCCCAATCACTGGGCGCTGACCCCAATCTCTGGGCCCAGACCCCAATCACCGGGCCCTGACCCCAATCACTGGGCCCTGACACCAATCACTGGTCCCTGACCCCAATCACAGACCCCAGTCCCCAATCACAGAGCCCACACCCAAATCACTGGGCCCTGACCCCAAACACGGGGCACAGACCCCAATCACTGGGCCCTGACCCCAATCACTGGGCCCTGACACCAATCACTGGGCCCTGACCCAAATAACTGGGCCCTGACGCCAATCACAGACCCCAGATCCCAATCACAGAACCTAGACCCCAATCACTGGGCACAGACCCCAATCACAGGCCCCAGACCACAATCACAGACCCCAGACCCAATCACAGACTCCAGACCCCAATCACTGCGCCCAGACCCCATTCACAGAACCCAGACCCCAATCACAGACCGCAGTCTCCAATCACAGACACCAGACCCCAATCACAGGGCTCAGAATCCAATCACAGACCCCCAACCTCTATCACAGACCCCAGACACCAATCACAGACCCCAGACCCCAATCACAGACCCCAGACACCAATCACAGTCCCCAGACCTCAATCACTGGGCCCAGACACCAATCACAGTCCCCAGACGCCAATCACAGACCCCAGACCCCAATCACAGACCCCAGAACCCAATCACTGGGCACTTACCCCAATCACAGACCCCAGACCACAATCACAGACGCCAGACCCCAATCACAGACCCCAGACCCCAATCACAGACCCCAGACCCCAATCACTGGGTGCAGACCCCAATCATTGGGTGCAGACCACAATCACTGGGCAAAGACCACAATCACAGTGTCCAGAATCCCCAATCACAGACCCCAGATGACAACCACTGGGCCCAGACCCCCATCACAGGGCCCAGACATCAATCGCAGGGCCCAGAACACAATCACATGGCCCAGAACCCGATCACATGGCCCAGATCCCGATCACAGGGCCCAGACCCGATCACAGGGCCCAGATCACAATCACTGGCCCCTGATCTCGATCACTGGTGCCAAACCATAATCACAGCCCGCAATCAAAGGGTGCAGACCCTAATCACAGACCCCAGACACCAATCTCAGGACCCAGACCCCAATCACAGGATCCAGACCCCAATCACAGGACCCAGACCCCAATCACAGGACCCAGACCCCAATCAAAGGGCCCACACCCCAATCACAGGTCCCAGACCCCAATCACAGGGCCCAAACCACAATCACAGGACCAAGACATAAAACACTGAGCCCAGACCCCAAACATTGGGCGCCGACTCCAATCACTGGCTCCTGACCTCAATCACAGGGCCCAGACACCGATCACAGACCGCAGACACTAATCACAGGGCCCAGAATCCAATCACAGGGCCCAAAGAGCAATCACAGGGCCCAGATCCCGATCAAAGGGCCCAGACCACAATCATAGTGCCCGGACCCCAATCACAGACCGCAGACACCAATCACAGGGCCCAGACACCAATCACAGATCCCAGACCCCAATCACAGAACTAAGACCCCAATCACAGGTCCCAGACACCAATCACAGGACCCAGACTCCAGTCACAGGTCCCAGACACCAATCACAGATCCCAGACACCAATCACAGAACTCAGACCCCAATCACAGGACCCAGACACCAATCACAGGAACCAGACCCCAATCATCGGGCCCAGACCCCAATCACAGGGCCCAGACCGCGATCACAGGGCCCAGATCCGATCACAGAGAGCAGGCGTTAATCACAGGGCCCAGAATCCAATCACATGGCCCAGATAACAATTGCAGGGCCCAGACACCAGTCACAGGGCCCAGACCCCAATCACAGGGCCCAGACCCCGATCACAGAGTCCAGACCCCAATCACAGGGCGGAGACCCCGATCACAGGGCCCAGACCACGATCACAGTGCCCAGACCCCAATCACAGTGCCCAGACCCCAATCACTGGGCCCAGACCCCGATCACTGGCCCAGTCCCCGATTACAAGACCCAGGCCCCGATCACTGAGCCAAGATCCCAATCACAGACCCCAGACTACAATCACAGGGCGCAGACCCTAATCACAGACCCCAGACCCCAATCACAGATGCCAGACCCCAAACACCAATCACAAGGTCCAGACCCCAATCACAGTTCCCAGACCCCAATCACAGACCCCAGACTCCAATCACAGACCCCAGACCCCAATCACAGGGCCCAGACACCGATCACAGGGCCCACACACCAATGTCTACGCCGAGACCCCAGTAACAGGGCCCTGATCCCAATCAAAGGGCCCAGAACACAGTCACAAGGCCCACACACCGACCACAGTGCCCAGTCCCAATCAGAGGTCCAAGACACCGATCGCAGGGCACAGACCCCAATCACCGGGCGCAGACCCCAATCACAGACCCCAGACCACAATCAAAGTGCACAGACCACAATCACAGACCACAGACCCCAATCACTTGGCCCTGACCCCAATCACTGGGCCCAGACCCAAATCACCGGGCCCTGACCCCAATCACTGGGCCGTGACCCCAATCACTGGTCCCTGACCCCAATCACAGACTCCAGACCCCAATCACAGATCCCAGACACCAATCACTGGTCCCTGACCCCAATCACTGGGCCCTTATCCCAATCACTGGGCCCTGACCCCAATCACAGACCCCAGACCCCAATCACTGTGCCCAGACGCCAATCACAGGGCCCTGACGCCAATTACAGACCCCTGACCCCAATCACAGGGCCCAGACCCCAATCACAGGGCCCTGACCCCAATCACAGACCGCTGACACCAATCACAGGCCCATGACCCCAATCACTGGGCCCTGACCCCAATCTCTGGACCCAGACCCCAATCACCGGGCCCTGACACCAATCACTGGGCCCTGACCCCAATCACAGGGCCCAGACCCCAATCACAGTGCCCAAATCCCGATCATAGAGCCCAGACATCAATCACAGGGCCCAGACCACAACCACAGGGCCCTGACACCAATCACAGGGCCCAGACCCCAATCACAGACCCCAGACTCCAATCACTGGACACAGTCCCCAATCATTGGGCGCAGACCACAATCAGTGGGCCCAGACCCCAGTCACAGGGTCCAGACCCCAATCACAGGGTCCAGACTTCAATTACAGGGCCCAGACCCCAATCAAAGGGCCCAGACACCCATCACAGGGCCGAGACACCGATCACAGTGCCCAGACATCATTCACATGGCCCAGTCCTCAATCACAGGTCCTAGACCCCAATCACAGGGCCCAGACCCCAATCAAAGGGCCCCGACCCCAATCACAGGGCCCAACACCGATCTCAGGGCCAAAACCCCAATCACAGGGCCCAGACACTGATCACTGGGCCCAGACCCCAATCAAAGACAGACCCCAATCACAGGGCCCAGATCCCAATCACTGTGCCCCGACACCAATCACAGGGCCCAGACACCAATCACTGGCTCCTGACCTCAATCACAGGGCCCTGACACCGATCACAGTCCGTAGACACTAATCACAGGGCCCAGACACCAATCACAGGGCCCAGACACCAATCACTGGCTCCTGACCTCAGTCACAGCGCCCAGACACCGATAACAGACCCCAGACCCCAATCACAGGGCCCAGACCACAATCACAGGGCCCTGACCCCAATCACAGACTCCAGACCCCAATCACAGATCCCAGACACCAATCACTGGTCCCTGACCCCAATCACTGGGCCCTTATCCCAATCACTGGGCCCTGACCCCAATCACAGACCCCAGACCCCAATCACTGTGCCCAGACGCCAATCACAGGGCCCTGACGCCAATTACAGACCCCTGACCCCAATCACAGGGCCCAGACCCCAATCACAGGGCCCTGACCCCAATCACAGACCGCTGACACCAATCACAGGCCCATGACCCCAATCACTGGGCCCTGACCCCAATCTCTGGACCCAGACCCCAATCACCGGGCCCTGACCCCAATCACTGGGCCCTGATCCCAATCACAGGGCCCAGACCCCAATCACAGTGC
The DNA here is from genome assembly GCF_044704955.1 of Pristiophorus japonicus. Lineage (NCBI taxonomy): Eukaryota > Metazoa > Chordata > Chondrichthyes > Pristiophoridae > Pristiophorus > Pristiophorus japonicus. The sequence goes on from NC_092011.1 coordinate 6,760,076, forward strand.
CCAAATCCCGATCATAGAGCCCAGACATCAATCACAGGGCCCAGACCACAACCACAGGGCCCTGACACCAATCACAGGGCCCAGACCCCAATCACAGACCCCAGACTCCAATCACTGGACACAGTCCCCAATCATTGGGCGCAGACCACAATCAGTGGGCCCAGACCCCAGTCACAGGGTCCAGACCCCAATCACAGGGTCCAGACATCAATCACAGGGCCCAGACCCCAATCAAAGGGCCCAGACACCCATCACAGGGCCGAGACACCGATCACAGTGCCCAGACACCAATCACATGGCCCAGTCCTCAATCACAGGTCCCAGACCCCAATCACAGGGCCCAGACCCCAATCAAAGGGCCCCGACCCCAATCACAGGGCCCAGACAACGATCTCAGGGCCCAAACCCCAATCACAGGGCCCAGACACTGATCACTGGGCCCAGACCCCAATCACAGACAGACCCCAATCACAGGGCCCAGATCCCAATCACTGTGCCCCGACACCAATCACAGGGCCCAGACACCAATCACTGGCTCCTGACCTCAATCACAGGGCCCTGACACCGATCACAGTCCGTAGACACTAATCACAGGCCCCAGACAACAATCACAGGGCCCAGACACCAATCACTGGCTCCTGACCTCAATCACAGGGCCCAGACACCGATAACAGACCCCAGACCCCAATCACAGGTCCCAGACCACAATCACAGGGCCCAGAACACAATCACAGGGACCAGAGCACAATCACAGGGCCCAGACGCCGATCACTGGCCCAGTCCCTGATCACAAGACCCAGGCCCCGATCACTGAGCCAAGATCCCAATCACAGACCCCAGACTCGAATCACAGTGCGCAGATGCTAATAACAGAACCCAGACCCCAATCACAGATCCCAGACCCCAAACCCCAATCACAGAGCCCAGATCCTAATCACAAACCCTAGACATCAATCAAAGATCCGAGACCCCAAACCCCACTCACAGGATCCAGACCCCAATCATAGACTGCAATCAAAGTGCCCAATCCCAATCACAGACCCCAGACTCCAAACACTGGGCCCAAACACCAATCACAGGGCCCAGACCACAATCACAGGGCCCAGACCCCAATCACTGGGCCCAGAACCACAGCACAGACCCCAGACCTCAATCGCAGGTCCCAGATGCCATCACAGACAGACACCAATAACAGGTCCCAGACTCCAATCACAGACCCCCGACCACAATCACAGGGCCCAGACCACAATCACAGAACCCAGAACCCAATCACTGGGTGCAGACCCCAATCATTGGGTGCAGACCACAATCACTGGGCCAAGACCACAATCACAGAGTCCAGAATCCCCAATCACAGACACCAGACACCAAACACTGGGCCCAGAACCCTATCACAGGGCCCAGACATCAATCACAGGGCCCAGAACACAATCACAAGGCCCAGACCCCGATCATATGGCCCAGACCCCGATCACAGGGCCCAGAACCGATCACAGTGCCCAGACCCCAATCACTGGCCCCTGATCTCGATCACTGGTGCCAAACCCCGATCACAGACCGCAATCAAAGGGCCCAGACCCTAATTACAGACCCCAGACCCCAATCACAGGACCCAGACCCCAATCACAGGGCCAAGACCCCAATCACAGGACCCAGACCCCAATCACAGGGCCCAGACCCCAATCACAGGGCCAAGACCCCAATCACAGGACCCAAACCCCAATCACAGGACCCAGACCTTAATCACAGGGCCCAGACGCGATCACAGGGCCCAGAACCCAATCACAGGGCCCAGACCACAATCACAGGGCCCAGACCCCAATCACAGGACCCAGACCGCAATCACTGAACCCAGGCACCAAACACTGGGCCCAGACCCCAATCATTGGCCCCTGACCCCAATCACAGACCCCAATCACAGGGCCCAGACCCCAATCAATGGGCCCAGACCCCAAACTCTGGGGCCCAGACACCAATTACTGGGCCCAGAACACAAGCACAGACCCCAGACACCAATCACAGGGCGCAGATCCTAATCACAGACCGCAGTCCTCAATTACAGACCCCAAATCCCAATCACAGGGCCCAGACCCCAATCACAGGGCCCAGACCCCAATCACAGGGCCCAGACCCCAATCACAGGGCCCAGACCCCATTCTCAGTGCCCAGACACCAATCACAGATCCCAGACGCCAATCACATAACTCAGACCCCAATCACAGGACGCAGACCACAATCACTGAACCCAGACACCAAACACTGGACCCAGACCCCAATCATTGGCCCCTGACCCCAATCACAGACCCCAATCACAGGGCCCAGACCACAATCAAAGGGCCCAGACCCCAAACTCTGGGGCCCAGACACCAATTTCTGGGCCCAGAACACAAGCACAGACCCCAGACACCAATCACAGGGCGCAGATCCTAATCACAGACCGCAGTCCTCAATTACAGACCCCAAATCCAAATCACAGGGCCCAGACCACAATCAGAGGGCCCAGACCCCAATCACAGGGCCCAGACCCCAATAACAGGGCCCAGAACCCAAACACAGGGCCCAGACCACAATCACAGGGCCCAGACCCCGATTACAGGGCCCAGATCCGATCACAAACAGCAGGCATTAATCACAGGGCCCAGACCCCAATCACATGGCCCAAACACCAATCACAGGGCCCAGACACCAATAACAGGGCCCAGACCCCAATCACAGGGCCCAGATCCCGATTACAGGGCCCAGAGCCACAGCACAGGGCCCAGACCTCAATCGCAGGACACAGATGCCAATCACAGCCAGACACCAATAACAGGGCCCAGACTCCAATCACAGACCCCCGACCACAATCACAGGGCCCAGACCACAATCACAGAACCCAGACCCCAATCACTGGGTGGAGACCCCAATCATTGGGTGCAGACCACAATCACTGGGCCAAGACCACAATCACAGGGTCCAGAATCCCCAATCACAGACCCCAGATGCCAACCACTGGGCCCAGACCCCTATTACAGGGCCCAGACATCAATCGCAGGGCCCAGAACACAATCACATGGCCCAGAACCCGATCACATGGCCCAGATCCCGATCACAGGGCCCAGATCCGATCACAGGGCCCAGATCACAATCACTGGCCCCTGATCTCGATCACTGGTGCCAAACCACAATCACAGCCCGCAATCAAAGGGCGCAGACCCTAATCACAGAGCCCAGACACCAATCTCAGGACCCAGACCCCAATCACAGGACCCAGACCCCAATCACAGGACCCACACCCCAATCACAGGACCCAGACCCCAATCAAAGGGCCCAGACCCCAATCACAGGTCCCAGACCCCAATCACAGGGCCCAGACCCCATTCACAGGACCAAGACATAAAACACTGAGCCCAGACCCCAAACATTGGGCCCCGACCCCAATCACTGGCTCCTGACCTCAATCACAGGGCCCAGACACCGATCACAGACCGCAGACATTAATCACAGGGCCCAGAATCCAATCACAGGGCCCAAAGAGCAATCACAGGGCCCAGATCCCGATCAAAGGGCCCAGACCACAATCACAGGGCCCGGACCCCAATCACAGACCGCAGACCCCAATCACAGGGCCCAGACACCAATCACAGATCCCAGACTCCAATCACAGAACTAAGACCCCAATCACAGGTCCCAGACACCAATCACAGGACCCAGACTCCAATCTCAGGGCCCAGACACCAATCACAGATCCCAGACACCAATCACAGAACTTAGACCCAAATCACAGGACCCAGACACCAATCACAGGAACCAGACCCCAATCACCGGGCCCAGACCCCAATCACAGGGCCCAGACCGCGATCACAGGGCCCAGATCCGATCACAGAGAGCAGGCGTTAATCACAGGGCCCAGAATCCAATCACATGGCCCAGACACCAATTGCAGGGCCCAGACACCAGTCACAGGGCCCAGACCCCAATCACAGGGCCCAGACCCCGATCACAGAGTCCAGACCCCGATCACAGGGCGGAGACCCCGATCACAGGGCCCAGACCACGATCACAGTGCCCAGACCCCAATCACAGTGCCCAGACCCCAATCACTGGGCCCAGACCCCGATCACTGGCCCAGTCCCCGATTACAAGACACAGGCCCCGATCACTGAGCCAAGATCCCAATCACAGACCCCAGACTACAATCACAGGCGCAGACCCTAATCACAGACCCCAGACCCCAATCACAGATGCCAGACCCCAAACACCAATCACAAGGTCCAGACCCCAATCACAGTTCCCAGACCCCAATCAGAGACCCCAGACTCCAATCACAGACCCCAGACCCCAATCACAGGGCCCAGACACCGATCACAGGGCCCACGCACCAATGTTTTCGCCGAGACCTCAGTAACAGGGCCCTGATCCCAATCAAAGGCCCCAGACCACAGTCACAGGGCCCACACACCGACCACAGTGCCCAGTCCCAATCAGAGGGCCAAGACACCGATCGCAGGGCACAGACCCCAATCACCGGGCGCAGACCCCAATCACAGACCCCAGACCACAATCAAAGTGCACAGACCACAATCACAGACCACAGACCCCAATCACTGGGCCCTGACCCCAATCACTGGGCCCAGACCCAAATCACCCGGCCCTGACCCCAATCACTGGGCCCTGACCCCAATCACTGGTCCCTGACCCCAATCACAGACTCCAGACCCCAATCACAGATCCCAGACACCAATCACTGGTCCCTGACCTCAATCATTGGGCCCTGACCACAATCACAGGTCCCTGACCCCAATCACTGGGCCCTATCCCAATCACTGGGCCCTGACCCCAATCACAGACCCCAGACCCCAATCACTGTGCCCAGACGCCAATCACAGGGCCCTGACGCCAATTACAGACCCCTGACCCCAATCACAGGACCCAGACCCCAATCACAGGGCCCTGACCTCAATCACAGGGCCCAGACCCCAATCACAGGGCCCTGACCCCAATCACTGGGCCCTGACCCCAATCTCTGGACCCAGACCCCAATCACCGGGCCCTGACCCCAATCACTGGGCCCTGACCCCAATCACTGGTCCCTGACCCCAATCACAGACCCCAGACCCCAATCACAGACCCCAGACCCCAATCACAGACCCCAGACCTCAATCACAGACCCCAGACTCCAATCACAGATCCCAGACACCAATCACTGGGCCCTGACCTCAATCATTGGGCCCTGACCCCAATCACAGGACCCTGACCCCAATCACATACCCCAGACCACAATCACAGACAACAGACCCCAATCACAGGGCCCAGACCCCAATCACTGGGCCCTTATCCCAATCACTGGGCCCTGACCCTAATCACAGACCCCAGACCACAATCACAGACCCCAGACCCCAATCACAGACCCCAGACCCCAATCACAGACCCCAGACCTCAATCACAGACCCCAGACCCAAATCACAGATCCCAGACACCAATCACTGGGCCCTGACCTCAATCATTGGGCTCTGACACCAATCACAGGGCCCTGACGCCAATCACAGGGCCCTGACCCCAATCGCTCGGCCCTTATCTCAATCACTGGGCACTGACACCAATCACAGACCCCAGACCCGAATCACTGTGCCCAGAGGCCAATCACAGGGCCCTGCCCAATCACTGGGCCCAGACCCCCAATCACTGGGCCCAGACCCCAATCAGAGACCCCAGACCCCAATCACAGACGCCAGACCCCAATCACAGACCCCAGACCTCAATCACAGACCCCAGACCGCAATCACAGACCTCAGACCCCAATCACAGGGCTCAGAACCCAATCACAGACCCCAACCTCAAACACATAACCCAGACGCCAATCACAGACCACAGACCCCAATCACAGGCCCCAGACCCCAATCACAGACCCAAGACCCCAATCACAGATCCCAGACCCCAATCACTGGGCCCAGTACCGAATCACAAACCCTAGACCACAATCATAGACGGCAGACCCCAATAACAGAACCCAGACCCCAATCACAGAACCCAGTCCCCATTCACAGACCCCAGATCCCAATCACAGATCCCAGACCCCTATCACTGGGCACTGACCCCAATCACAGACCCCAGACCTCAATCACAGACCCCAGACCCCAATCACAGATCCCAGACACCAATCACTGGGCCCTGACCTCAATCATTGGGCCCTGACCCCAATCACAGGGCCCCGACGCCAATCACAGACCCCAGACACCAATCACATGGCCCAGACCCCAATCACTGGGCCTTTTTCCCAATCACTGGGCCCTGACCCATATAACATACCCCAGACCCCAACCACTGTGCCCAGACGCCAATCACAGGGCCCTGACCCCAATTACAGACCCCTGACGCCAATCACAGGGCCCAGACCACAATCACAGGCCCTGACCCCAATCACAGACCGCTGACCCGAATCATAGGCCCATGATCCCAATCACTGGGCCCTGACCCCAATCACAGTGCCCAGACCCCAATCACCGGGCCCTGACCCCAATCACTGGGCCCTGACCCCAATCACTGGTCCCTGACCCCAGTCACAGACCCCAGACCCCAATCACAGACCCCACATGCCAATCACTGGGCCCTGACCCCAAACACGGGGCACAGACCCCAATCACTGGGCCATGACCCCAATCACTGAGGCCTGACACCAATCACTGGGCCCTGACCCAAATCTCAGGGCCAAGACCCCAATCACAGGGCCCTGACCCCAATCACAGACCGCTGACGCCAATCACAGGCCCATGACCCCAATCACTGGGCCCTGACCCCAATCACTGGGCCTAGACGCCAATCACCGGGCCCTGACCCCAATCACTGGGCCCTGACCACAATCACTGGTCCCTGACTCCAATCACAGACCCCAGACGCCAATCACAGACCCCACACGCCAATCACTGGGCCCTGACACCTAACATGGGGCCCAGACCGCAATCACTGGGCCCAGATCCCAATCACCGGGCCCAGACCCCAATCACTGGGCCCTGACCCCAATCACTGGGCCCAGACCAATATCAATGGACCCAGACATCAATCACAGGGCCCTGACATAATCACTGGGCCCTGACACCAATCACAGACCCCAGACCCCAATCACAGACCCCAGACCCCAATCACTGGACCCAGACCCCAAGCACAGACCCTAGACCCCAATCATAGACAGCAGACCCCAATCACAGAACCCAGACCCCAATCACAGATCCCAGTACCCATTCACAGACCCCAGACCCCAATCACAGATCCCAGACCCCAATCACTGGGCCCTGACCCCAATCACAGACCCCAGACCCTAATCACAGACCCCAGACCCCAATCACAGACCGCAGACCACAATCACAGACCCCAGACCCCAATCACTGGGCCCTGACCCCAATCACAGACCCCAGACGCTAATCATTGACCCCAGACCCCAATCACAGAACCCAGAACCCAATCACAGACAACAGATCCCAATCACAGTCCCCAGACCCCAATCACAGACCCCAGACCCCAATCACTGGGCCCTGACTCCAATCACTGGGCCCTTAACCAATCACATGGACCTGACCCCAATCACAGACCCCAGACCCCAATCACAGACCCCAGACCCCAATCACAAACCCCAGAACCCAAAAACAGACCCCAGACCCCAATCACAGGGCTCAGATCCCAATCACAGACCCCAACCTCAATCACATAACACAGAACCCAATCACAGACCCCAGACCCCAATCACAGGCCCCAGACCACAATCACAGACCCCAGACCCAATCACAGACTCCAGACCCCAATCACTGCGCCCAGACCCCATTCACAGATCCCAGACCCCAATCACAGACCGCAGACTCCAATCACAGACCCCAGACACCAATCACAGTGCTCAGAATCCAATCACAGACCCCCAACCTCAATCACAGACCCCAGACACCAATCACAGACCCCAGACCCCAATCACAGACCCCAGACACCAATCAGAGACCCGAGACCCCAATCACTGGGCCCAGACCCCAATCACAGACCCCAGACCCCAATCACAGGGCTCGGAACCCAATCACAGACCCCAACCTCAATCACATACCACAGAACCCAATCACAGACCCCAGACCCCAATCACAGGCCCCAGACCCCAATCACAGACCGCAGACTCCAATCACAGACCCCAGACCCCAATCACAGTGCTCAGAATCCAATCACAGACCCCCAACCTCAATCACAGACCCCAGACACCAATCACAGACCCCAGACTCCAGTCACAGACCCCAGACACCAATCACAGACCCCAGACCACAATCACTGGGCCCAGACCCCAATCACAGACCCCAGACCCCAATCACAGGGCTCAGAACCCAATCACAGACCCCAACATCAATCACATACCACAGAACCCAATCACAGACCCCAGACCCCAATCAGAGGCCCCAGACCACAATCACAGACCGCAGACCCAATCTCAGACTCCAGACCCCAATCACTGCGCCCAGACCCCATTCACAGACCCCTGACCCCAATCACAGACCGCAGAATCCAATCAGAGACCCCAGACCCCAATCACAGGGCTCAGAATCCAATCACAGACCCCCAACCTCAATCACAGAACCCAGACACCAATCACAGACCCCAGACCCCAATCACAGACCCCAGACACCAATCACAGACCCCAGACCCCAATCACAGGGCTCAGAACCCAATCACAGACCACAACCTCAATCACATACCACAGAACCCAATCACAGACCCCAGACCCCAATCACAGGCCCCAGACCACAATCACAGACCCCAGACCCAATCACAGACTCCAGACCCCAATCACTGCGCCCAGACCCCATTCACAGACCCCAGACCCCAATCACAGACCGCAGACTCCAATCACAGACCCCAGACCCCAATCACAGGGCTCAGAATCCAATCACAGACCCCCAACCTCAATCACAGACCCCAGACACCAATCACAGACCCCAGACCCCAATCACAGACCCCAGACACCAATCACAGACCCCAGACCCCAATCACTGGGCCCAGACCCCAATCACAGACACCAGACCCCAATCACAGGGCTCAGAACCCAATCACAGACCCCAAACTCAATCACATACCACAGAACCCAATCACAGACCCCAGACCCCAATCACAGGCCCCAGACCACAATCACAGACCCCAGACCCAATCACAGACTCCAGACCCCAATCACTGCGCCCAGACCCCATTCACAGACCCCAGACCCCAATCACAGACCGCAGACTCCAATCACAGACCCCAGACCCCAATCACAGGGCTCAGAATCCAATCACAGACCCCCAACCTCAATCACAGACCCCAGACACCAATCACAGACCCCAGACCCCAATCACAGACCCCAGACACCAATCACAGACCCCAGACCCCAATCACTGGGCCCAGACCCCAATCACAGACCCCAGACCCCAATCACAGACCCCAGACCCCAATCACTGGGCACTGACCACAATCACAGACCCCAGACCACAATCACAGACCCCAGACCCCAATCACAGACCCCAGACTCCAATCACCGACCCCAGACCCCAATCACAGACCCCAGACCTCAATCACAGACTCCAGACCACAATCACAGATCCCAGACACCAATCACTGGTCCCTGACCTCAATCATTGGGCCCTGACCACAATCACAGGGCTCTGACCCCAATCACTGGGCCCTTATCCCAATCACTGGGCCCTGACCCCAATCACAGACCCCAGACCCCAATCAATGTGCCCAGACGCCAATCACAGGGCCCTGACGCCAATTACAGACCCCTGACCCCAATCACAGGGCCCAGACCCCAATCACAGGGCCCTGACACCAATCACAGACCCCAGACCTCAATCACAGACTCCAGACCACAATCACAGATCCCAGACACCAATCACTGGGCCCAGACACCAATCACAGTCCCCAGACGCCAATCACAGACCCCAGACCCCAATCACAGACCCCAGAACCCAATCACTGGGCACTTACCCCAATCACAGACCCCAGACCACAATCACAGACGCCAGACCCTAATCACAAACCCCAGACCCCAATCACAGACCCCAGACCCCAATCACTGGGTGCAGACCCCAATCATTGGGTGCAGACCACAATCACTGGGCCAAGACCACAATCACAGTGTCCAGAATCCCCAATCACAGACCCCAGATGACAACCACTGGGCCCAGACCCCTATCACAGGGCCCAGACATCAATCGCAGGGCCCAGAACACAATCACATGGCCCAGAACCCGATCACATGGCCCAGATCCCGATCACAGGGCCCAGACCCGATCACAGGGCCCAGATCACAATCACTGGCCCCTGATCTCGATCACTGGTGCCAAACCATAATCACAGCCCGCAATCAAAGGGTGCAGACCCTAATCACAGACCCCAGACACCAATCTCAGGACCCAGACCCCAATCACAGGATCCAGACCCCAATCACAGGACCCAGACCCCAATCACAGGACCCAGACCCCAATCAAAGGGCCCACACCCCAATCACAGGTCCCAGACCCCAATCACAGGGCCCAGACCACAATCACAGGACCAAGACATAAAACACTGAGCCCAGACCCCAAACATTGCGCCCCGACTCCAATCACTGGCTCCTGACCTCAATCACAGGGCCCAGACACCGATCACAGACCGCAGACACTAATCACAGGGCCCAGAATCCAATCACAGGGCCCAAAGAGCAATCACAGGGCCCAGATCCCGATCAAAGGGCCCAGACCACAATCATAGGGCCCGGACCCCAATCACAGACCGCAGACACCAATCACAGGGCCCAGACACCAATCACAGATCCCAGACCCCAATCACAGAACTAAGACCCCAATCACAGGTCCCAGACACCAATCACAGGACCCAGACTCCAGTCACAGGTCCCAGACACCAATCACAGATCCCAGACACCAATCACAGAACTCAGACCCCAATCACAGGACCCAGACACCAATCACAGGAACCAGACCCCAATCATCGGGCCCAGACCCCAATCACAGGGCCCAGACCGCGATCACAGGGCCCAGATCCGATCACAGAGAGCAGGCGTTAATCACAGGGCCCAGAATCCAATCACATGGCCCAGATAACAATTGCAGGGCCCAGACACCAGTCACAGGGCCCAGACCCCAATCACAGGGCCCAGACCCCGATCACAGAGTCCAGACCCCAATCACAGGGCGGAGACCCCGATCACAGGGCCCAGACCACGATCACAGTGCCCAGACCCCAATCACAGTGCCCAGACCCCAATCACTGGGCCCAGACCCCGATCACTGGCCCAGTCCCCGATTACAAGACCCAGGCCCCGATCACTGAGCCAAGATCCCAATCACAGACCCCAGACTACAATCACAGGGCGCAGACCCTAATCACAGACCCCAGACCCCAATCACAGATGCCAGACCCCAAACACCAATCACAAGGTCCAGACCCCAATCACAGTTCCCAGACCCCAATCACAGACCCCAGACTCCAATCACAGACCCCAGACCCCAATCACAGGGCCCAGACACCGATCACAGGGCCCACACACCAATGTCTACGCCGAGACCCCAGTAACAGGGCCCTGATCCCAATCAAAGGGCCCAGACCACAGTCACAAGGCCCACACACCGACCACAGTGCCCAGTCCCAATCAGAGGGCCAAGACACCGATCGCAGGGCACAGACCCCAATCACCAGGCGCAGACCCCAATCACAGACCCCAGACCACAATCAAAGTGCACAGACCACAATCACAGACCACAGACCCCAATCACTTGGCCCTGACCCCAATCACTGGGCCCAGACCCAAATCACCGGGCCCTGACCCCAATCACTGGGCCCTGACCCCAATCACTGGTCCCTGACCCCAATCACAGATTCCAGACCCCAATCACAGACCCCAGACTCCAATCACAGACCCCAGACCACAATCACAGGGCCCAGACACCGATCACAGGGCCCACACACCAATGTCTTCGCCGAGACCCCAGTAACAGGGCCCTGATCCCAATCAAAGGGCCCAGACCACAGTCACAGGGCCCACACACTGACCACAGTGCCCAGTCACAATCAGAGGGCCAAGACACCGATCGCCGGGCACAGACCCCAATCACCGGGCGCAGACCCCAATCACAGACCCCAGACCACAATCAAAGTGCACAGACCACAATCACAGACCACAGACCCCAATCACTGGGCCCTGACCCCAATCACTGGGCCCAGACCCAAATCACCGGGCAATGACCCCAATCACTGGGCCCTGACACCAATCACTGGTCACTGACCCCAATCACAGACTCCAGACCCCAATCACAGATCCCAGACACCAATCACTTGTCCCTGACCTCAATCATTGGGCCCTGACCACAATCACAGGGCCCTGACCCCAATCACTGGGCCCTTATCCCAATCACTGGGCCCTGACACCAATCACAGACCCCAGACCCCAATCACTGTTCCCAGACGCCAATCACAGGGCCCTGACGCCAATTACAGACCCCTGACCCCAATCACAGGGCCCAGACCCCAATCACAGGGCCCTGACACCAATCACAGACCGCTGACCACAATCACAGGACCATGACCCCAATCACTGGGCCCTGACCCCAATCTCTGGACCCAGACCCCAATCACTGGGCCCTGACCCCAATCACTGGGCCCTGACCCCAATCACTGGTCCCTGACCCCAATCACAGACCCCAGACCCCAATCACAGACCCCAGACACAAATCACAGACCCCAGACCTCAATCACAGACCCCAGACTCCAATCACAGATCCCAGACACCAATCACTGGGCCCTGACCTCAATCATTGGGCCCTGACCCCAATCACAGGGCCCTGACCCCAATCACATACCCCAGACACCAATCACAGACAACAGACCCCAATCACAGGGCCCAGACCCCAATCACTGGGCCCTTATCTCAATCACTGGGCCCTGACCCTAATCACAGACCCCAGACCACAATCACAGACCCCAGACCCCAATCCCAGACCCCAGACCCCAATCACAGACTCCAGACCTCAATCACAGACCCCAGACCCAAATCACATATCCCAGACACCAATCACTGGGCCCTGACCTCAATCATTGGGCCCTGACACCAATCACAGGGCCCTGACGCCAATCACAGGGCCCTGACCCCAATCGCTGGGCCCTTATCTCAATCACTGGGCACTGACCCCAATCACAGACCCCAGACCCCAATCACTGTGCCCAGACGCCAATCAGAGGGCCCTGCCCAATCACTGGGCCCAGACCACAATCAGAGACCCCAGACCCCAATCACAGACGCCAGACCCCAATCACAGACCCCAGACCCCAATCACAGACCCCTGACCGCAATCACAGACCTCAGACCCCAATCACAGGGCTCAGAAACCAATCACAGACCCCAACCTCAAACACATAACCCAGACGCCAATCACAGACCACAGACCCCAATCACAGGCCCCAGACCCCAATCACAGACCCAAGACCCCAATCACAGATCCCAGACCCCAATCACTGGGCCCAGTACCGAATCACAAACCCTAGACCACAATCATAGACCGCAGACACCAATCACAGAACCCAGATCCCAATTACAGACCACAGTCCCCATTCACAGACCCCAGATCACAATCACAGATCCCAGACCCCTATCACTGGGCACTGACCCCAATCACAGACCCCAGACCTCAATCACAGACCCCAGACCCCAATCACAGATCCCAGACACCAATCACTGGGCCCTGACCTCAATCATTGGGCCCTGACCCCAATCACAGGGCCCCGACGCCAATCACAGACCCCAGACACCAATCACATGGCCCAGACCCCAATCACTGGGCCCTTATCCCAATCACTGGGCCCTGACCCCAATTACATACCCCAGACCCCAATCACTGTGCCCAGACGCCAATCACAGGGCCCTGACCCCAATTACAGACCCCTGACGCCAATCACAGGGCCCAGACCACAATCACAGGGCCCTGACCCCAGTCACAGACCCCTGACACCAATCACAGGGCACATGACCCCAATCACTGGGCCCTGACCTCAATCACAGGGCCCAGACCCCAATCACCGGGCCCTGACACCAATCACTGGGCCCTGACCCCAATCACTGGTCCCTGACCACAGTCACAGACCCCAGACCCCAATCACAGACCCCAGACGCCATTCACTGGGCCCTGACCCCAAACACGGGGCACAGACCCCAATCACTGTGCCATGACCCCAATCACTGGGCCCTGACACCAATCACTGGGCCCTGACCCAAATCACAGGGCCAAGACCCCAATCACAGGGCCCTGACCCCAATCACAGACCGCTGACGCCAATCACAGGCCCATGACCCCAATCACTGGGCCCTGACCACAATCACTGGGCCTAGACCCCAATCACCGGGCCCTGACCACAATCACTGGGACCTGACCACAATCACTGGTCCCTGACCCCAATCACAGACCCCAGACTCCAATCACAGACCCCACACGCCAATCACTGGGCCCTGACAACTAACATGGGGCCCAGACCGCAATCACTGTGCCCAGACCCCAATCACTGGGCCCAGATTCCAATCACCGGGCCCAGACCCCAATCACTGGGCCCTGACCCCAATCACTGGGCCCAGACCCCAATCAATGGACCCAGACATCAATCACAGGGCCCTGACATAATCACTGGGCCCTGACACCAATCACAGACCCCAGACCCCAATCACAGACCCCAGACCCCAATCACTGGACCCAGACCCCAATCACAGACCCTAGACCCCAATTATAGACCGCAGACCCCAATCACAGAACCCAGACCCCAATCACAGATCCCAGTCCCCATTCACAGACCCCAGACCCCAATCACAGATCCCAGACCCCAATCACTGGGCCCTGACCCCAATCACAGACCCCAGACCCTAATCACAGACCCCAGACCCCAATCACAGACCGCAGACCCCAATCACAGACCCCAGACCCAATCACTGGGCCCTGACCCCAATCACAGACCCGAGACGCTAATCATAGACCCCAGACCCCAATCACAGACCCCAGAACCCAATCACAGACCACAGACCCCAATCACAGTCCCCAGACCCCAATCACAGAACCCAGACACCAATCACTGGGCCCTGACTCCAATCACTGGGCCGTTACCCAATCACAGGGACCTGACCCCAATCACAGACCCCAGACACCAATCACAGACCCCAGACCTCAATCACAAACCCCAGAAACCAAAAACAGACCCCAGACCCCAATCACAGGGCTCAGAACACAATCACAGACCCCAACCTCAATCACATACCACAGAAGCCAATCACAGACCCCAGACCCCAATCACAGACCCCAGACCACAATCACAGACCCCAGACCCAATCACAGACTCCAGACCCCAATCACTGCGCCCAGACCCCATTCACAGACCCCAGACCCCAATCACAGACCGCAGACTCCAATCACAGACCCCAGACCCCATTCACAGTGCTCAGAATCCAATCACAGGGCCCTGACCACAATCACTGGGCCCTGACCACAATCACTGGTCCCTGACCCCAATCACAGACCCCAGACTCCAATCACAGACCCCACACGCCAATCACTGGGCCCTGACAACTAACATGGGGCCCAGACCGCAATCACTGTGCCCAGACCCCAATCACTGGGCCCAGACATCAATCACAGAACCCAGACACCAATCACAGACCCCAGACCCCAATCACAGACCCCAGACACCAATCACAGACCCCATACCCCAATCACTGGGCCCAGACCCCAATCACAGACCCCAGACCGCAATCACAGACCCCAGACCCCAATCACAGACCCCAGACCCCAATCACTGGGCACTGACCACAATCACAGACCCCAGACCACAATCACAGACCCCAGACCCCAATCACAGACCTCAGACTCCAATCACCGACCCCAGACCCCAATCACAGACCCCAGACCTCAATCACAGACTCCAGACACCAATCACAGATCCCAGACACCAATCACTGGTCCCTGACCTCAATCATTGGGCCCTGACCACAATCACAGGGCCCTGACCCCAATCACTGGGCCCTTATCCCAATCACTGGGCCCTGACCCCAATCACAGACCCCAGACCCCAATCACTGTGCCCAGACGCCAATCACAGGGCCCTGACGCCAATTACAGACCCCTGACCCCAATCACAGGGCCCAGACCCCAATCACAGGGCCCTGACCCCAATCACAGACCGCTGACACCAATCACAGGCCCATGACCCCAATCACTGGGCGCTGACCCCAATCTCTGGGCCCAGACCCCAATCACCGGGCTCTGACCGCAATCAATGGGCCCTGACCACAATCACTGGTCCCTGACCCCAATCACAGACCCCAGACCCCAATCACAGACCCCACACCCAAATCACTGGGCCCTGACCCCAAACACGGGGCGCAGACCCCAATCACTGGGCCCTGACCCCATTCACTGGGCCCTGACACCAATCACTGGGCCCTGACCAAAATCACTGGGCCCTGACGCCAATCACAGACCCCAGACCCCAATCACAGAACCTAGACCCCAATCACTGGGCACAGACCCCAATCACAGGCCCCAGACCACAATCACAGACCCCAGAACCAATCATAGACTCCAGACCCCAATCACTGCGCCCAGACCCCATTCACAGACCCCAGACCCCAATCACAGACCGCAGACTCCAATCACAGACCCCAGACCCCAATCACAGGGCTCAGAATCCAATCACAGACCCCCAACCTCAATCACAGACTCCAGACACCAATCACAGACGCCAGACACCAGTCACTGACCCCAGACACCAATCACAGACCCCAGACCCCAATCACTGGGCCCAGACCCCAATCACAGTCCCCAGACGCCAATCACAGACCCCAGACCCCAATCACAGACCCCAGAACCCAATCACTGGGCACTTACACCAATCACAGACCCCAGACCACAATCACAGACGCCAGACCCCAATCACAGACCCCAGACCCCAATCACAGACCCCAGACCCCAATCACAGACCCCAGACCTCAATCACAGACTCCAGACCACAATCACAGATCCCAGACACCAATCACTGGTCCCTGACCTCAATCATTGGGCCCTGACCACAATCACAGGGCCCTGACCCCAATCACTGGGCCCTTATCCCAATCACTGGGCCCTGAACGAATCACAGACCCCAGACCCCAATCACTGTGCCCAGACGCCAATCACAGGGCCCTGACGCCAATTACAGACCCCTGACCCCAATCACAGGGCCCAGACCCCAATTACAGGGCTCTGACCCCAATCACAGACCGCTGACCCCAATCACAGGCCCATGACCCCAATCACTGGGGCCCTGACCCCAATCTCTGGGCCCAGACCCCAATCACCGGGCCCTGAACCCAATCACTGGGCCCTGACCCCAATCACAGACCCCAGACCCCTATCACAGACCCCAGACCCCAATCACAGACCCCAGACCTCAATCACAGACCCCAGACACCAATCACAGATTCCAGACACCAATCACTGGGCCCTGACCTCAATCATTGGGCCCTGACCCCAATCACAGGGCCCTGACCCCAATCACAGACCCCAGACCCCAATCACAGACACCAGACCCCAATCACAGGGCCCAGACAACAATCACTGGGCCCTTATCCCAATCACTGGGCCCTGACCCCAATCACAGACCCCAGACCACAATCACAGACCCCAGACCCCAATCACAGACCCCAGACCCCAATCACAGACCCCAGACCTCAATCACAGACCCAAGACCCCAATCACAGATCCCAGACACCAATCACTGGGCCCTGACCTCAATCATTGGGCCCTGACACCAATCACAGCGCCCTGACGCCAATCACAGGGCCATGACCCCAATCGCTGGGCCCTTATCTCAATCACTGGGCCCTGACCCCAATCACAGACCCCAGACCCCAATCACTGAGCCCAGACCCCATTCACTGGGCCCAGACCCCAATCACAGACCCCAGACCCCAATCACAGACGCCAGACCCCAATCACAGACACCAGACCCCAATCACAGACCCCAGACCGCAATCACAGACCTCAGACCCCAATCACAGGGCTCAGAACCCAATCACAGACCCCAACCTCAAACACATAACCCAGACTCCAATCACAGACCACAGACCCCAATCACAGGCCCCAGACCCCAATCACAGACCCCAGACCCCAATCACTGGGCACTGACCACAATCACAGACCCCAGACCACAATCACAGACCCCAGACCCCAATCACAGACCTCAGACTCCAATCACCGACCCTAGACCCCAATCACAGACCCCAGACCTCAATCACAGACTCGAGACACCAATCACAGATCCCAGACACCAATCACTGGTCCCTGACCTCAATCATTGGGCCCTGACCACAATCACAGGGCCCTGACCCCAATCACTGGGTCCTTATCCCTTCTCACTGGGCCCTGACCCCAATCACAGACCGCTGACACCAATCACAGGCCCATGACCCCAATCACTGGGCGCTGACCCCAATCTCTGGGCCCAGACCCCAATCACCGGGCCCTGACCGCAATCACTGGGCCCTGACCCCAATCACTGGTCCCTGACCCCAATCACAGACCCCAGACCCCAATCACAGACCCCACACCCAAATCACTGGGCCCTGACCCCAAACACGGGGCTCAGACCCCAATCACTGGAGCCTGACCCCATTCACTGGGCCCTGACACCAATCACTGGGCCCTGACCAAAATCACTGGGCCCTGACGCCAATCACAGACCCCAGACCCCAATCACAGAACCTAGACCCCAATCACTGGGCACAGACCCCAATCACAGGCCCCAGACCACAATCACAGACACCAGACCCA
Source organism: Pristiophorus japonicus (assembly GCF_044704955.1). Classification (NCBI taxonomy): domain Eukaryota; kingdom Metazoa; phylum Chordata; class Chondrichthyes; family Pristiophoridae; genus Pristiophorus; species Pristiophorus japonicus. The sequence goes on from NC_092011.1 coordinate 6,778,891, forward strand.
ATCACAGACTCCAGACCCCAATCACTGCGCCCAGACCCCATTCACAGACCCCAGACCCCAATCACAGACCGCAGACACCAATCACAGACCCCAGACCCCAATCACTGGGCCCAGACCTCAATCACAGTCCCCAGACGCCAATCACAGACCCCAGACCCCAATCACAGACCCCAGAACGCAATCACTGGGCAATTACACCAATCACAGACCCCAGACCCCAATCACAGGGCTCAGAACCCAATCACAGACCCCAACCTCAATCACATACCACAGAAGCCAATCACAGACCCCAGACCCCAATCACAGACCCCAGACCACAATCACAGACCCCAGACCCAATCACAGACTCCAGACCCCAATCACAGTGCTCAGAATCCAATCACAGACCCCCAACCTCAATCACAGAACCCACACACCAATCACAGACCCCAGACCCCAATCACAGACCCCAGACACCAATCACAGACCCCAGACCCCAATCACTGGGCCCAGACCCCAATCACAGACCCCAGACCCCAATCACAGACCCCAGACCCCAATCACAGACCCCAGACCCCAATCACTGGGCCCTGACCCCAATCACAGACCCCAGACCACAATCACAGACCCCAGACCCCAATCACAGACCCCAGACCCCAATCACAGACCCCAGACCTCAATCACAGACCCAAGACCCCAATCACAGATCCCAGACACCAATCACTGGGCCCTGACCTCAATCATTGGGCCCTGACACCAATCACAGCGCCCTGACGCCAATCACAGGGCCATGACCCCAATCGCTGGGCCCTTATCTCAATCACTGGGCCCTGACCCCAATCACAGACCCCAGACCCCAATCACTGAGCCCAGACCCCATTCACTGGGCCCAGACCCCAATCACAGACCCCAGACCCCAATCACAGACGCCAGACCCCAATCACAGACACCAGACCCCAATCACAGACCCCAGACCGCAATCACAGACTTCAGACCCCAATCACAGGGCTCAGAAACCAATCACAGACCCCAACCTCAAACACATAACCCAGACTCCAATCACAGACCACAGACCCCAATCACAGGCCCCAGACCCCAATCACAGACCCCAGACCCCAATCACTGGGCACTGACCACAATCACAGACCCCAGACCACAATCACAGACCCCAGACCCCAATCACAGACCTCAGACTCCAATCACCGACCCTAGACCCCAATCACAGACCCCAGACCTCAATCACAGACTCGAGACACCAATCACAGATCCCAGACACCAATCACTGGTCCCTGACCTCAATCATTGGGCCCTGACCACAATCACAGGGCCCTGACCCCAATCACTGGGTCCTTATCCCTTCTCACTGGGCCCTGACCCCAATCACAGACCGCTGACACCAATCACAGGCCCATGACCCCAATCACTGGGCGCTGACCCCAATCTCTGGGCCCAGACCCCAATCACCGGGCCCTGACCGCAATCACTGGGCCCTGACCCCAATCACTGGTCCCTGACCCCAATCACAGACCCCAGACCCCAATCACAGACCCCACACCCAAATCACTGGGCCCTGACCCCAAACACGGGGCTCAGACCCCAATCACTGGACCCTGACCCCATTCACTGGGCCCTGACACCAATCACTGGGCCCTGACAAAAATCACTGGGCCCTGACGCCAATCACAGACCCCAGACCCCAATCACAGAACCTAGACCCCAATCACTGGGCACAGACCCCAATCACAGGCCCCAGACCACAATCACAGACACCAGACCCAATCACAGACTCCAGACCCCAATCACTGCGCCCAGACCCCATTCACAGACCCCAGACCCCAATCACAGACCGCAGACACCAATCACAGACCCCAGACCCCAATCACTGGGCCCAGACCTCAATCACAGTCCCCAGACGCCAATCACAGACCCCAGACCCCAATCACAGACCCCAGAACCCAATCACTGGGCACTTACACCAATCACAGACCCCAGACCCCAATCACAGGGCTCAGAACCCAATCACAGACCCCAACCTCAATCACATACCACAGAAGCCAATCACAGACCCCAGACCCCAATCACAGACCCCAGACCACAATCACAGACCCCAGACCCAATCACAGACTCCAGACCCCAATCACAGTGCTCAGAATCCAATCACAGACCCCCAACCTCAATCACAGAACCCACACACCAATCACAGACCCCAGACCCCAATCACAGACCCCAGACACCAATCACAGACCCCAGACCCCAATCACTGGGCCCAGACCCCAATCACAGACCCCAGACCCCAATCACAGACCCCAGACCCCAATCACAGACCCCAGACCCCAATCACTGGGCACTGACCACAATCACAGACCCCAGACCACAATCACAGACCCCAGACCCCAATCACAGACCTCAGACTCCAATCACCGACCCCAGACCCCAATCACAGACCCCAGACCTCAATCACAGACTCCAGACACCAATCACAGATCCCAGACACCAATCACTGGTCCCTGACCTCAATCATTGGGCCCTGACCACAATCACAGGGCCCTGACACCAATCACTGGGCCCTTATACCAATCACTGGGCCCTGACCCCAATCACAGACCCCAGACCCCAATCACTGTGCCCAGACGCCAATCACAGGGCCCTGACGCCAATTACAGACCCCTGACCCCAATCACAGGGCCGAGACCCCAATCACAGGGCCCTGACCCCAATCACAGACCGCTGACACCAATCACAGGCCCATGACCCCAATCACTGGGCGCTGACCCCAATCTCTGGGCCCAGACCCCAATCACCGGGCCCTGACCGCAATCACTGGGCCCTGACCCCAATCACTGGTCCCTGACCCCAATCACAGACCCCAGACCCCATTCACAGACCCCACACACAAATCACTGGGCCCTGACCCCAAACACGGGGCACAGACCCCAATCACTGGGCCCTGACCCCATTCACTGGGCCCTGACACCAATCACTGGGCCCTGACCAAAATTACTGGGCCCTGACGCCAATCACAGACCCCAGACCCCAATCACAGAACCTAGACCCCAATCACTGGGCACAGACCCCAATCACAGGCCCCAGACCACAATCACAGACCCCAGAACCAATCACAGACTCCAGACCCCAATCACTGCGCCCAGACCCCATTCACAGACCCCAGACCCCAATCACAGACCGCAGACTCCAATCACAGACCCCAGACCCCAATCACAGGGCTCAGAATCCAATCACAGACCCCCAACCTCAATCACAGACTCCAGACACCAATCACAGACGCCAGACCCCAATCACAGACCCCAGACACCAATCACAGACCCCAGACCCAATCACTGGGCCCAGACCCCAATCACAGTCCCCAGACGCCAATCACAGACCCCAGACCCCAATCACAGACCCCAGAACCCAATCACTGGGCATTTACACCAATCACAGACCCCAGACCACAATCACAGACGCCAGACCCCAATCACAGACCCCAGACCCCAATCACAGACCCCAGACCCCAATCACAGACCCCAGACCTCAATCACAGACTCCAGACCACAATCACAGATCCCAGACACCAATCACTGGTCCCTGACCTCAATCATTGGGCCCTGACCACAATCACAGGGCCCTGACCCCAATCACTGGGCCCTTATCCCAATCACTGGGCCCTGAACGAATCACAGACCCCAGACCCCAATCACTGTGCCCAGACGCCAATCACAGGGCCCTGACGCCAATTACAGACCCCTGACCCCAATCACAGGGCCCAGACCCCAATCACAGGGCTCTGACCCCAATCACAGACCGCTGACCCCAATCACAGGCCCATGACCCCAATCACTGGGGCCCTGACCCCAATCTCTGGGCCCAGACCCCAATCACCTGGCCCTGAACCCAATCACTGGGCCCTGACCCCAATCACAGACCCCAGACCCCTATCACAGACCCCAGACCCCAATCACAGACCCCAGACCTCAATCACAGACCCCAGACACCAATCACAGATTCCAGACACCAATCACTGGGCCCTGACCTCAATCATTGGGCCCTGACCCCAATCACAGGGCCCTGACCCCAATCACAGACCCCAGACCACAATCACAGACCCCAGACCCCAATCACAGACCCCAGACCCCAATCACAGACCCCAGACCTCAATCACAGACCCAAGACCCCAATCACAGATCCCAGACACCAATCACTGGGCCCTGACCTCAATCATTGGGCCCTGACACCAATCACAGGGCCCTGACGCCAATCACAGGACCATGACCCCAATCGCTGGGCCCTTATCTCAATCACTGGGTCCTGACCCCAATCACAGACCCCAGACCCCAATCACTGTGCCCAGACGCCAATCACAGGGCCCTGCTCAATCACTGGGCCCAGACCCCATTCACTGGGCCCAGACCCCAATCACAGACCCCAGACCCCAATCACAGACGCCAGACCCCAATCACAGACACCAGACCCCAATCACAGACACCAGACCGCAATCACAGACCTCAGACCCCAATCACAGGGCTCAGAACCCAATCACAGACCCCAACCTCAAACACATAACCCAGACTCCAATCACAGACCACAGACCCCAATCACAGGCCCCAGACCCCAATCACAGACCCCAGACCCCAATCACTGGGCACCGACCACAATCACAGACCCCAGACCACAATCACAGACCCCAGACCCCAATCACAGACCTCAGACTCCAATCACCGACCCCAGACCCCAATCACAGACCCCAGACCTCAATCACAGACTCCAGACCACAATCACAGATCCCAGACACCAATCACTGGTCCCTGACCTCAATCATTGGGCCCTGACCACAATCACAGGGCCCTGACCCCAATCACTGGGCCCTTATCCCAATCACTGGGCCCTGACCCCAATCACAGACCCCAGACGGCAATCACTGTGCCCAGACGTCAATCACAGGGCCCTGACGCCAATTACAGACCCCTGACTCCAATCACAGGGCGCAGACCCCAATCACAGGGCCCTGACCCCAATCACAGACCGCTGACACCAATCACAGGCCCATGACCCCAATCACTGGGCGCTGACCCCAATCTCTGGGCCCAGACCCCAATCACCGGGCCCTGACCGCAATCACTGGGCCCTGACCCCAATCACTGGTCCCTGACCCCAATCACAGACCCCAGACCCCAGTCACAGACCGCAGACTCCAATCACAGACCCCAGACCCCAATCACAGGGCTCAGAATCCAATCACAGACCCCCAACCTCAATCACAGACTCCAGACACCAATCACAGACGCCAGACCCCAATCACAGACCCCAGACACCAATCACAGACCCCAGACCCCAATCACTGGGCCCAGACCCCAATCACAGTCCCCAGACGCCAATCACAGACCCCAGACCCCAATCACAGACCCCAGAACCCAATCACTGGGCACTTACACCAATCACAGACCCCAGACCACAATCACAGACGCCAGACCCCAATCACAGACCCCAGACCCCAATCACAGACCCCAGACCCCAATCACAGACCCCAGACCTCAATCACAGACTCCAGACCACAATCACAGATCCCAGACACCAATCACTGGTCCCTGACCTCAATCATTGGGCCCTGACCACAATCACAGGGCCCTGACCCCAATCACTGGGCCCTTATCCCAATCACTGGGCCCTGAACGAATCACAGACCCCAGACCCCAATCACTGTGCCCAGACGCCAATCACAGGGCCCTGACGCCAATTATAGACCCCTGACCCCAATCACAGGGCCCAGACCCCAATCACAGGGCTCTGACCCCAATCACAGACCGCTGACCCCAATCACAGGCCCATGACCCCAATCACTGGGGCCCTGACCCCAATCTCTGGGCCCAGACCCCAATCACCGGGCCCTGAACCCAATCACTGGGCCCTGACCCCAATCACAGACCCCAGACCCCTATCACAGACCCCAGACCCCAATCACAGACCCCAGACCTCAATCACAGACCCCAGACACCAATCACAGATTCCAGACACCAATCTCTGGGCCCTGACCTCAATCATTGGGCCCTGACCCCAATCACAGGGCCCTGACCCCAATCACAGACCCCAGACCCCAATCACAGACACCAGACCCCAATCACAGGGCCCAGACCACAATCACTGGGCCCTTATCCCAATCACTGGGCCCTGACCCCAATCACAGACCCCAGACCACAATCACAGACCCCAGACCCCAATCACAGACCCCAGACCCCAATCACAGACCCCAGACCTCAATCACAGACCCAAGACCCCAATCACAGATCCCAGAAACCAATCACTGGGCCCTGACCTCAATCATTGGGCCCTGACACCAATCACAGGGCCCTGACGCCAATCACAGGGCCATGACCCCAATCGCTGGGCCCTTATCTCAATCACTGGGCCCTGACCCCAATCATAGACCCCAGACCCCAATCACTGTGCCCAGACGTCAATCACAGGGCCCTGCTCAATCACTGGGCCCAGACCACATTCACTGGGCCCAGACACCAATCACAGACCCCAGACCCCAATCACAGACGCCAGACCCCAATCACAGACTCCAGACCCCAATCACAGACCCCAGACCGCAATCACAGACCTCAGACCCCAATCACAGGGCTCAGAACCCAATCACAGACCCCAACCTCAAACACATAACCCAGACTCCAATCACAGACCACAGACCCCAATCACAGGCCCCAGACCCCAATCACAGACCCAAGACCCCAATCACAGACACCAGAACCCAATCACTGGGCCCAGACCCCTATCACAAACCCTAGACCCCAATCATAGACCGCAGACCCCAATCACAGAACCCAGACCCCAATCACAGACCCCAGTCCCCATTCACAGACCCCTGATCCCAATCACAGATCCCAGACCCCAATCACTGGGCACTGACCCCAATCACAGACCCCAGACCTCAATCACAGATCCCAGACCTCAATCACAGATCCCAGACACCAATCACTGGGCCGTGACCTCAATCTTTGGGCCCTAACCCCAATCACCGGGCCCTGACCCCAATCACTGGGCCCTGACCCCAATCACAGACCCCAGACCCCTATCACAGACCCCAGACCCCAATCACAGACCCCAGACCTCAATCACAGACCCCAGACACCAATCACAGATTCCAGACACCAATCACTGGGCCCTGACCTCAATCATTGGGCCCTGACCCCAATCATAGGGCCCTGACCCCAATCACAGACCCCAGACCCCAATCACAGACACCAGACCCCAATCACAGGGCCCAGACCACAATCACTGGGCCCTTATCCCAATCACTGGGCCCTGACCCTAATCACAAACCCCAGACCACAATCACAGACCCCAGACCCCAATCACAGACCCCAGACCCCAATCACAGACCCCAGACCTCAATCACAGACCCAAGACCCCAATCACAGATCCCAGACACCAATCACTGGGCCCTGACCTCAAATCATTGGGCCCTGACACCAATCACAGGGCCCTGACGCCAATCACAGGGCCGTGACCCCAATCGCTGGGCCCTTATCTCAATCACTGGGCCCTGACCCCAATCACAGACCCCAGACCCCAATCACTGTGCCCAGACGCCAATCACAGGGCCCTGCTCAATCACTGGGCCCAGACCCCATTCACTGGGCCCAGACCCCAATCACAGACCCCAGACCCCAATCACAGACGCCAGACCCCAATCACAGACACCAGACCCCCAATACAGACCCCAGACCGCAATCACAGACCTCAGACCCCAATCACAGGGCTCAGAACCCAATCACAGACCCCAACCTCAAACACATAACCCAGACGCCAATCACAGACCACAGACCCCAATCACAGGTCCCAGACCCCAATCACAGACCCAAGACCCCAATCACAGACACCAGAACCTAATCACTGGACACAGACCCCAATCACAAACCCTAGACCCCAATCATAGACCGCAGACCCCAATCACAGAACCCAGACCCCAATCACAGACCCCAGTCCCCATTCACAGACCCCAGATCCCAATCACAGATTCCAGACCCCAATCACTGGGCACTGACCCCAATCACAGACCCCAGACCTCAATCACAGATCCCAGACCTCAATCACAGATCCCAGACACCAATCACTGGGCCCTGACCTCAATCATTGGGCCCTAACCCCAATCACAGGGCTCTGACTCCAATCACAGACCCCAGACACCAATCACATGGCCCAGACCCCAATCACTGGGACCTTATCCCAATCACTGGGCCCTGACCCCAATTACAGACCCCAGACACCAATCACTGTGATCAGACGCCAATCATAGGGCCCTGACCCCAATTACAGACCCCTGACCCCAATCACAGGGCCCAGACCCCAATCACAGGGCCCTGACCCCAATCACAGACCGCTGACCCCAATCATAGACCCATGACCCCAATCACTGGGCCCTGACCCCAATCACAGGGCCCAGACCCCAATCACCGGGCCCTGACCCCAATCACTGGGCCCTGACCACAATCACTGGTCCCTGACCCCAGTCACAGACCCCAGACCCCAATCACAGACCCCACACGCCAATCACTGGGCCCTGACCTAAAAACACGGTGCACAGACCCCAATCACTGGGCCCTGACTTCAATCACTGGGCCCTGACACCAATCACTGGGCCCTGACCCAAATCACAGGTCCCAGACCCCAGTCACAGGGCCCTGACCCCAATCACAGACCGCTGACCCCAATCACAGGCCCATGACCCTAATCACTGGGCCCTGACCCCAATCACTCGGCCCAGACACCAATCACCGGGCCCTGACCCCAATCACTGGGCCCTGACTCCAATCACTGGTCCCTGACCCCAATCACAGACCCCAGACCCCAATCACAGACCCCCACACGCCAATCACTGGGCCCTGACCTCAAACACGGGGCCCAGACCGCAATCACTGGGCCCAGACCCCAATCACTGGGCCCAGATCCCAATCAGCAGGCCCAGAATCCAATCACTGGGCCCTGACCCCAATCACCGGGCCCAGACCCCAATCACAGACCCCAGACCCCAATCACTGGACCCAGACCCCAATCACAGACCGTAGACCCCAATCATAGACCGCAGACCCCAATCACAGAACCCAGACCCCAATTACAGACCCCAATCCCCATTCACGGACCCCAGACGCCAATCACAGATCCCAGACCCCAATCACTGGGCCCTGACCCCAATCACAGACCCCAGACCCTAATCACAGACCCCAGACCCCAATCACAGACCCCAGACCCCAATCACACACCCCAGACCCCAATCACAGTCCCCAGACCCCAATCACAGACCCCAGACACCAATCACTGGGCCCTGACTCCAATCACTGGGCCCTTACCCAATCACAGGGACCTGACCTCATCACAGACCCCAGACCCCAATCACAGACCCCAGACCCCAATCACAAACCCCAGAACCCAAAAACAGACCCCAGACCCCAATCACAGGGCTCAGAACCCAATCACAGACCCCAAACTCAATCTCATACCACAGAACCCAATCACAGACCCCAGACCCCAATCACAGGCCCCAGACCACAATCACAGACCCAGACCCAATCACAGACTCCAGACCCCAATCACTGCGCCCAGACCCCATTCACAGACCTGAGACCCCAATCACAGACCACAGACTCCAATCACAGACCCCAGACCCCAATCACAGACCCCAGACACCAATCACAGACCCCAGACCACAATCACTGGGCCCAGACCCCAATCACAGACCCCAGACCACAATAACAGACCCCAGACCACAATCACAGACCCCAGACACCTATCACTGGGTACTGACCCCAATCACAGACCCCAGACCACAATCACAGAGCCCAGACCCCAATCACAGACCCCAGACCCCAATCACAGACCCCAGACCCCAATCACAGACCCCAGACCTCAATCACAGACTCCAGACCCTAATCACAGATCCCAGACACCAATCACTGGTCCCTGACCTCAATCATTGGGCCCTGACCACAATCACAGGGCCCTGACCCCAATCACTGGGCCCTTTTCCCAATCACTGTGCCCTGACCCCAATCACAGACCCCAGACCCCAATCAATGTGCCCAGACGCCAATCACAGGGCCCTGACGCCAATTACAGACCCCTGAACCCAATCTCGGGGCCCAGACCCCAATCACAGTGTCCTGACACCAATCACAGACCGCTGACCCCAATCACAGGCCCATGACCCCAATCACTGGGTCCTGACCCCAATCTCTGGGCACAGACTCCAATCACCGGGCCCTGACCCCAATCACTGGGCCCTGACCCCAATCACTGGTCCCTGACCCCAATCACAGACCCCAGACCCCAATCACAGACCCCACACCCCAATCACTGGGCCCTGACCCCAAACACGGGGCACAGACCCCAATCACTGGGCCCTGACCCCAATCACTGTGCCCTGACACCAATCACTGGGCCCTGACACAAATCACTGGGCCCTGACGCCAATCACAGACCCCAGACCCCAATCACAGACCCTAGACAGCAATCACTGGGCACAGACCCCAATCACTGGGCCCAGATCCCAATCACAGGGCCCAGAAACCAATCACTGGGCCCTGACCCCAATCACTGGGCCCAGACCGCAATCAATGGACCCAGACACCATTCACTGGGCCCTGACCCCAATCACTGGGCCCTGACACCAATCACTGGGCCCTGACCCCAATCACAGGGCCCTGACCCCAATCACAGACACCTGACCACAATCACAGACCCCTGACCCCAATCACTGAGCCCTGACCCCAAGCACTGGGCCCAGACCCCAACCACAGACACCAGACCCCAAGCACAGACCCCAGACACCAATCACTGGGCCCTGACCCCAATCACTGTGCCCCGACCCCAATCACAGGGACCTGACCCCAATAACAGACCCAGACACCAATCACAGACCCCAGACCCCAATCACAAACCCCAGACACCAAAAACAGACCCCAGACCCCAATCACAGGGCTCAGAACCCAATCACAGACCCCAACCTCAATCACATACCCAGACCCCAATCACAGACCCAAGACACCAATCACAGGCCCCAGACCCAAATCACAGACCCCAGACCTCAATCACAGACCCCAGACAGCAATCACTGGGCCCAGACCCCATTCACAGACCCCAGACCCCAATCGCAGACCGCAGACCCCAATCACAGACCCCAGACACCAATCACAGGGCTCAGAACCCAATCACAGACCCCAACCTCAATCACAGACCCCAGACCACAATCACAGACCCCAGACCCCAATCACAGACCCCTGACACCAATCACAGACCCCAGACCCCAATCAATGTGCCCAGACGCCAATCACAGGGCCCTGACGCCAATTACAGACCCCTTACCCCAATCTCGGGGCCCAGACACCAATCACAGGGCCCTGACCACAATCACAGACCGCTGACCCCAATCACAGGCCCATGACCCCAATCACTGGGTCCTGACCCCAATCTCTGGGCCCAGACCTCAATCACCGGGCCCTGACCCCAATCACTGGGCCCTTACCCCAATCACTGGTCCCTGACACCAATCACAGACCCCAGACCCCAATCACAGACCCCACACCACAATCACTGGGCCCTGACCCCAAACACGGGGCACAGACCCCAATCACTGGGCCCTGACCACAATCACTTTGCTCTGACACCAATCACTGGGCCCTGACCTAAATCACTGGGCCCTGACGCCAATCACAGAACCCAGACCACAATCACAGACCCTAGACACCAATCACTGGGCACAGACCCCAATCACTGGGCCCAGATCCCAATCACAGGGCCCAGACCCCAATCACTGGGCCCTGACCCCAATCACTGGGCCCAGACCGCAATCAATGGACCCAGACACCATTCACAGGGCCCTGACCAGAATCACTGGGCCCTGACACCAATCACTGGGCCCTGACCCCAATCACAGGGCCCTGACCCCAATCACAGACCCCTGACCACAATCACAGACCCCTGACCCCAATCACTGAGCCCTGACCCCAATCACTGGGCCCAGACCCCAACCACAGACACCAGACCTCAGACACCAATCACTGGGCCCTGACCCCAATCACTGGGCCCTGACCCCAATCACAGGGACCTGACCCCAATAACAGACCCCAGACCCCAATCACAGACCCCAGACCCCAATCACAAACCCCAGACCCCAAAAACAGACCCCAGACCCCAATCACAGGGCTCAGAACCCTATCACAGACCCCCAACCTCAATCACATACCCAGACCCCAATCACAGACCCAAGACACCAATCACAGGCCCCAGACCCAAATCACAGACCTCAGACCTCAATCACAGACCCCAGACAGCAATCACTGGGCCCAGACCCCATTCACAGACCCCAGACCCCAATCACAGACCGCAGCCCCCAATCACAGACCCCAGACACCAATCACAGGGCTCAGAACCCAATCACACACCCCAACCTCAATCACAGACCCCAGACCACAATCACAGACCCCAGACCCCAATCACAGACCCCTGACACCAATCACAGACCCCAGACCCCAATCAATGGGCCCAGACCCGAATCACAGACCCCAGACCCCAATCACAGACCCCAGACCACAATCAGAGACCCCAGACCCCAATCACAGGGCACTGACCCCAATCATAGACCCCAGACCCCTATCACAGACCCCAGACCACAATCACAGACCCCAGACCACAATCACAGACCCCAGACCCCAATCACAGACCCCAGACCTCAATCACAGACCCCAGACACCAATCACAGATCCCAGACACCAATCACTGGGCCCTGACCACAATCACTGGGCCCTGACCCCAATCACAGAACGCAGATCCCAATCACAGACCCCAGACCACAATCACTGGGCCCTTATCACAAGCACTGGGCCCTGACCCCAATCAGAGACCCCAGATCCCAATCACTGGTCCCAGACCCCTATCTCAGGGCCCTGACCCCAATAACAGGGCACTGACCACAATCATAGACCCCAGACCCCTATCACAGACCCCAGACCACAAGCACAGACCCCAGACCACAATCACAGACCCCAGACCCCAATCACAGACCCCAGACCTCAATCACAGACCCCAGACACCAATCACAGATCCCAAATACCATTCACTGGGATCTGACCCCAAACACGCGGCACAGACCCCAATCACTGGGCCCTGACACCAATCACTGGGCCCTGACACCAATCACTGAGCCCTGACACAAATCACTGGGCCCTGACACTAATCACAGACCCGAGACCCCAATCACAGACCCCTGACCCCAATCACTGGGCCCTGACCCCAATCACTGGGCCAAAACCCCAATCATTGGGCCCAGACCCCAATCACCGGGCCCTGACCCCAATCACAGACCCCAGACCCCAATCACAGACCCCAGACCCCAATCACAGACCCGAAACCCCAATCAGAGACCCCAGAACCCAATCACAGATCCCAGACACCAATCACTGGGCGCTGACTTCAATCATTGGGCCCTGACCCCAATCACAGGGCCCTGACCCTAATCACAGACCCCAGACCCCAATCACAGACCCCAGACCACAATCACAGACCCCAGACCCCAATCACAGACCCCAGACCTCAATCACAGACCCCAGACACCAATCACAGATCCCAAATACCATTCACTGGGATCTGACCCCAAACACGGGGCACAGACCCCAATAACTGGGCCCTGACCCCAATCACTGGGCCCTGACACCAATCACTGAGCCCTGACACAAATCACTGGGCCCTGACTCTAATCACAGACCCGAGGCCCCAATCACAGACCCCTGACCCCAATCACTGGGCCCTGACCCCAATCACTGGGCCAAAACCCCAATCATTGGGCCCAGACACCAATCACCGGGCCCTGACCCCAATCACAGACCCCAGACCCCAATCACAGACCCCAGACCCCAATCACAGACCCGAAACCCCAATCAGAGACCCCAGACCCCAATCACAGATCCCAGACACCAATCACTGGGCGCTGACCTCAATCATTGGGCCCTGACCCCAATCACAGGACCCTGACCCTAATCACAGACCCCAGACCCCAATCACAGACCCCAGACACCAATCACTGGACCCTGACCCCAATCACTGGGCCTTTACCCAACACAGTGCTCAGAACCCAATCACAGACCCCAACCTCAATCACAGACCCCAGACCCCAATCATTGGGCACTGACCGCTATCACAGACCCCAGACCCCAATCACAGACCCCAGACCCCAATCACAGACCCCAGACCCCAATCACAGACCCCAGACCCCAATCACAGACACCAGACCCGAATCACAGACCCCAGACCCAAATCATTGGGCACTGAACCCAATCACAGACCCCAGACCCCAATCACAGACCCCAGACCCCAATCACAGACCCCAGACCCCAATCACAGACCCCAGACCCCAATCACAGACCCCAGATCCCAATCACAGGCCCCAGATCCCAATGACAGACACCAGACCCCAATCCCAGACCCCAGACCCCAATCACAGACCGCAGACCCCAATCACAGACCCCAGACCCTAATCACAGGGCTCAGAACCCAATCACAGAACCCCAACCTCAATCACAGAACCCAGACCCCAATCATTGGGCACTGACCCCAATCACAAACCCCAGACCCCAATCACAGACCCCCAACCTCAATCACATACCCAGACCGCAATCACAGACCCCAGACGCCAATCACAGACCCCAGACCCCAATCACAGACCCCAGACTCCAATCATTGGGCACTGACGCCAATCACAGACCCCAGACCCCAATAAGAGAACACAGACCACAATCACAGACCCCAGACCCCAATCACAGACCCCAGACGCCAATCACAGACCCCAGATCTCAGTCACAGACCCCAGACTCCAATCACAGATCCCAGACACCAATGACTGGGCCCTGACCTCAATCATTGGGCCCTGACCCCAATCATAGGGCCCTGACCCCAATCACAGACCCCAGACCACAATCACAGACACCAGACCCCAATCACAGGGCCCAGACCCCAATCACTGGGCCCTTATCCCAATCACTGGGCCCTGACCCTAATCACAGACTCCAGACCCCAATCACAGACCCCAGACCCCAATCACAGACCCCAGACCGTAATCACAGACCCCAGACCCCAATCACAGACCCCAGACCTCAATCACAGACTCCAGACCCCAATCACAGATCCCAGACACCAATCACTGATCCCTGACCTCAATCATTGGGCCCTGACCACAATCACAGGGCCCTGACCCCAATCACTGGGCCCTTTTCCCAATCACTGGGCCCTGACCCCAATCACAGACCCCAGACCCCAATCAATGTGCCCAGACGCCAATCACAGGGCCCTGACGCCAATTACAGACCCCTGACCCCAATCTCGGGGCCCAGACCCCAATCACAGGGCCCTGACCACAATCACAGACCGCTGACCCCAATCACAGGCCCAAGACCCCAATCACTGGGTCCTGACCCCAATCTCTGGGCCCAGACCCCAATCACCGGGCCCTGACCCCAATCACTGGGCCCTGACCCCAATCACTGGTCCCTGACCCCAATCACAGACCTCAGACCCCAATCACAGACCCCACACCCCAATCACTGGGCCCTGACCCCAAACACGGGGCACAGATCCGAATCACTGGGCCCTGACCCCAATCACTGTGCCCTGACACCAATCACTGGGCCCTGACCCAAATCACTGGGCCCTGACGCCACTCACAGACCCCAGACCCCAATCACAGACCCTAGACCCCAATCACTGGGCACAGACCCCAATCACTGGGCCCAGATCCCAATCACAGGGCCCAGAAACCAATCACTGGGCCCTGACCCCAATCACTGGGCCCAGACCGCAATCAATGGACCCACACACCATTCACAGGGCCCTGACCCCAATCACTGGGCCCTGACACCAATCACTGGGCCCTGACCCCAATCACAGGGCCCTGACCCCAATCACAGACCCCTGACCACAATCACAGAACCCTGACCCCAATCACTGAGCCCTGACCCCAATCACTGGGCCCAGACCCCAACCACAGACACCAGACCCCAATCACAGACCCCAGACACCAATCACTGGGCCCTGACCCCAATCACTGGGCCCTGACCCCAATCACAGGGACCTGACCCCAATCACAGAAGCCAGACCCCAATCACAGACCGCAGACCCCAATCACAAACCCCAGACCCAAAAAACAGACCCCAGACCCCAATCACAGGGCTCAGAACCCAATCACAGACCCCAACCTCAATCACATACCCAGACCCCAATCACAGACCCAAGACACCAATCACAGGCCCCAGACCCAAATCACAGACCCCAGACCTCAATCACAGAACCCAGACAGCAATCACTGGGCCCAGACCCCATTCACAGACCCCAGACCCCAATCACAGACCGCAGACCCCAATCACAGACCCCAGACACCAATCAAAGAGCTCAGAACCCAATCACAGACCCCAACCTCAATCACAGACCCGAGACCACAATCACGGACCCCAGACCCCAATCACAGACCCCTGACACCAATAACAGACCCCAGACCCCAATCAATGGGCCCAGAACCCAATCACAGACCCCAGACCTCAATCAAAGACCGCAGACCCCAATCACAGACCCCAGACCCCAATCACAGACCCCAGACCCCAATCACAGACCCCAGACTCCAATCACAGGGCACTGACCCCAATCCTAGACCCCAGACCCCTATCACAGACCCAAGACCACAATCACAGACCCCAGACCAAAATCACAGACCCCAGACCCCAATCACAGACCCCAGACCTCAATCACAGACCCCAGACACCAATCACAGACCCCGTCACCAATCACTGGGCCCTGACCCCAATCACTGGGCCCTGACCCCAATCAAAGGGCCCTGACCCCAATCAGAGAACGCAGACCCCAATCACAGACCCCAGACCACAATCACTGGGCCCTTATCACAATCACTGGGCCCTGATACCAATCAGAGACCCCAGATCCCAATCACTGGTCCCAGACCCCTATCTCAGGGCCCTGACCCCAATCACAGGGCACTGACCCCAATCATAGACCCCAGAACCCTATCACAGACCCCAGACCACAATCACAGACCCCAGACCACAATCACAGAACCCAGACCCCAATCACAGACCCCAGACCTCAATCACAGACCCCAGACACCAATCACAGATCCCAAATACCATTCACTGGGATCTGACCCCAAACACGGGGCACAGACCCCAATCACTGGGCCCTGACCCCAATCACTGGGCCCTGACACCAATCACTGAGCCCTGACACAAATCACTAGGCCCTGACACCAATCACAGACCCCGAGACCCCAATCACAGACCCCTGACCCCAATCAATGGGCCCTGACCACAATCACTGGGCCAAAACCCCAATCATTGGGCCCAGACACCAATCACCGGGCCCTGACCCCAATCACAGACCCCAAACCCCAATCACAGACCCCAGACCCCAATCACAGACCCGAAACCCCAATCAGAGACCTCTGACCCCAATCCAGATCCCAGACACCAATCACAGACCCCAGACCCCAATCACAGACCCCAGACACCAATCACTGGGCCCTGACCCCAATCACTGGGCCCTTACCCAATCACAGGGCTCAGAACCCAATCACAGACCCCAACCTCAATCACAGACCCCAGACCCGAATCACAGACCCCAGACCCAAATCATTGGGCACTGAACCCAATCACAGACCACAGACCCCAATCACAGACCCCAGACCCCAATCACAGACCCCAGACCCCAATCACAGACCCCAGACCCCAATCACAGACCCCAGATCCCAATCACAGGCCCCAGACCCCAATGACAGACACCAGACGCCAATCACAGACCCCAGACCCCAATCACAGAGCGCAGACCCCAATCACAGACCCCAGACCCTAATCACAGGGCTCAGAACCCAATCACAGACCCCCAACCTAAATCACAGACCCCAGACCCCAATCATTGGGCACTGACCCCAATCACAGACCCCAGACCCCAATCACAGACCCCCAACCTCAATCACAGACCCCAGACCGCAATCACAGACCCCAGACCCGAATCACAGACCCCAGACCCCAATCACAGACCCCAGACTCCAATCATTGGGCACTGACGCCAATCACAGTCCCCAGACCCCAATCACAGACCCCAGACCACAATCACTGGGCCCTTATCACAATCACTGGGCCCTGATACCAATCAGAGACCCCAGATCCCAATCACTGGTCCCAGACCCCTATCTCAGGGCCCTGACCCCAATCACAGGGCACTGACCCCAATCATAGACCCCAGACCCCTATCACAGACCCCAGACCACAATCACAGACCCCAGACCACAATCACAGAACCCAGACCCCAATCACAGACCCCAGACCTCAATCACAGACCCCAGACACCAATCACAGATCCCAAATACCATTCACTGGGATCTGACCCCAAACACGGGGCACAGACCCCAATCACTGGGCCCTGACCCCAATCACTGGGCCCTGACACCAATCACTGAGCCCTGACACAAATCACTAGGCCCTGACACCAATCACAGACCCCGAGACCCCAATCACAGACCCCTGACCCCAATCAATGGGCCCTGACCACAATCACTGGGCCAAAACCCCAATCATTGGGCCCAGACCCCAATCACCGGGCCCTGACCCCAATCACAGACCCCAAACCCCAATCACAGACCCCAGACCCCAATCACAGACCCGAAACCCCAATCAGAGACCTCTGACCCCAATCCAGATCCCAGACACCAATCACTGGGCGCTGACCTCAATCATTGGGACCTGACACCAATCAGAGGGCCCTGACCCTAATCACAGACCCCAGACCCCAATCACAGACCCCAGACACCAATCACTGGGCCCTGACCCCAATCACTGGGCCCTTACCCAATCACAGGGCTCAGAACCCAATCACAGACCCCAACCTCAATCACAGACCCCAGACCCGAATCACAGACCCCAGACCCAAATCATTGGGCACTGAACCCAATCACAGACCACAGACCCCAATCACAGACCCCAGACCCCAATCACAGACCCCAGACCCCAATCACAGACCCCAGACCCCAATCACAGACCCCAGATCCCAATCACAGGCCCCAGACCCCAATGACAGACACCAGACGCCAATCACAGACCCCAGACCCCAATCACAGAGCGCAGACCCCAATCACAGACCCCAGACCCTAATCACAGGGCTCAGAACCCAATCACAGACCCCCAACCTAAATCACAGACCCCAGACCGCAATCATTGGGCACTGACCCCAATCACAACTCCCAGACCCCAATCACAGACCCCCAACCTCAATCACAGACCCCAGACCGCAATCACAGACCCCAGACCCGAATCACAGACCCCAGACCCCAATCACAGACCCCAGACTCCAATCATTGGGCACTGACGCCAATCACAGTCCCCAGACCCCAATCAGAGAACCCAGACCACAATCACAGACCCCAGACCCCAATCACAGACCCCAGACGCCAATCACAGACCCCAGACCTCAATCACAGACCCCAGACTCCAATCACAGATCCCAGACACCAATCACTGGGTCCTGACCTCAATCATTGGGCCCTGACCCCAATCACAGGGCCCTGACCCCAATCACAGACCCCAGACCACAATCACAGACACCAGACCCCAATCACAGGGCCCAGACCCCAATCACTGGGCCCTTATCCCAATCACTGGGCCCTGACCCTAATCACAGACCCCAGACCCCAATCACAGACCCCAGACCCCAATCACAGATCCCAGACCGTAATCACAGACCCCAGACCCCAATCACAGAACCCAGACCTCAATCACAGACCCCAGACCCCAAGCACAGATCCCAGACACCAATCACTGGGCCCTGACCTCAATCATTGGGCCCTGACACCAATCGCTAGGGCCCTTATCTCAATCACTGGGCCCTTACCCCAATCACAGACCCCAGACCCCAATCACTGTGCCCAGACGCCAATCACAGGGCCCTGACCCAATCACTGGGCCCAGACCCCAATCACTGGACCCAGACCCCAATCACAGACCCCAGACCCCAATCACAGACGCCAGTTCCCAATCACAGACCCCAGACCCCAATCACAGACCCCAGACCGCAATCACAGACCTCAGACCCCAATCACAGGGCTCAGAACCCAATCACAGACCCCAACCTCAAACACATAACCCAAACCCCAATCACAGACCAAGACCCTAATCACAGGCCCCAGACCCCAATCACAGGCCCCAGACCCCAATCGCAGACACCAGACCCCAATCACTGGGCGCAGACCCCAATCACAAACCATAGACCCCAATCATAGACCGCAGACCCCAATCACAGAACCCAGACCCCAATCACAGAGCCCAGTCCCCATTCACAGACCCCAGACCCCAATCACAGATCCCAGACCCCAATCACTGGGCACTGACCCCAATCACAGACCCCAGACATCAATCACAGACCCCAAACCACAATCACAGACCCCAGACACCAATCACTGGGCCCTGACCTCAATCATTGGGCCCTGACCCCAGTCACAGGGCCTGACTCCAATCACAGACCCCAGACACCAATAACATGGCCCAGACCCCAATCACTGGGCCCTTATCCCAATCACTGGGCCCTGACCCCAATCACAGACCCCAGACCCCAATCACTGTGCCCAGACGCCAATCACAGAGTCCTGACCCCAATCACAGACCGCTGACCCCAATCACAGGCCCATGACCCTAATCACTGGGCCCTGACCCCAATCACTGGGCCCAGACCCCAATCACCGGGACCTGACCCCAATCACTGGGCCCTGACCCCAATCGCTGGTCCCTGACCCCAATCACAGACCTCAGAACACAATCACAGACCCCACACGCCAATCACTGGGCCCTGACACCAAACACGGGGCACAGACCCCAATCACTGGGCCCTGACACCAATCACTGGGCAATGACACCAATCATTGGGCACTGACCCCAATCACTGGGCCCAGACACCAATCACTGGGACCAGATTCCAATCATCGGGCCCAGACCCCAATCATTGTGCCCTGACCCCAATCACTGGGCCCAGACCCCAATCAATGGACCCAGACAACAATCACAGCGCCCTGACCCCACTCACTGGGCCCTGGCACCAATCACTGGGCCCGGACCCCAATCACAGACCCCAGACCCCAATCACAGACACCAGACCCCAATCACAGGGCCCAGACCCCAGTCACTGGGCCCTTATCCCAATCATTGGTCCCTGACCCTAATCACAGACCCCAGACCCCAATCACAGACCCCAGACCCCAATCACAGACACCAGACCGCAATCACAGACCCCAGACCCCAATCACAGAACCCAGACCTCAATCACAGACCCCAGACCCCAAGCACAGATCCCAGACACCAATCACTGGGCCCTGACCTCAATCATTGGGCCCTGACACCAATCGCTAGGGCCCTTATCTCAATCACTGGGACCTGACCCCAATCACAGATCCCACACCCCAATCACTGTGCCCAGACGCCAATCACAGGGCCCTGACCCAATCACTGGGCCCAGACCCCAATCACTGGGCCCAGACCCCAATCACAGACCCCAGACCCCAATCACAGACGCCAGATCCCAATCACAGACCACAGACCCCAATCACAGACCCCAGACCTCAATCACAGTCCTCAGACCCAAATCACAGGGCTCAGAACCCAATCACAGACCCCAACCTCAAACACATAACCCAGACCCCAATCACAGACCACAGACCCTAATCACAGGCCCCAGACCCCAATCACAGGCCCCAGACCCCAATCACAGACCCCAGACCCCAATCACTGGGCCCAGACCCCAATCACAAACCATAGACCCCAATCATAGACCGCAGACCCCAATCACAGAACCCAGACCCCAATCACAGACCCCAGTCCCCATTCACAGACCCCAGACCCCAATCACAGATCCCAGACCCCAATCACTGGGCACTGACCACAATCACAGACCCCAGACATCAATCACAGACCCCAGACCGCAATCACAGACCCCAGACACCAATCACTGGGCCCTGACCTCAATAATTGGGCCCTGACCCCAGTCACAGGGCCTGACTCCAATCACAGACCACAGACACGAATCACATGGCCCAGACCCCAATCACTGTGCCCTTATCCCAATCACTGGGCCCTGACCCCAATCACAGACCCCAGACCCCAATCACTGTGCCCAGACGCCAATCACAGGGTCCTGACCACAATTACAGACCCCAGACCCCAATCACAGACGCCAGATCCCAATCACAGACCCCAGACCCCAATCACAGACCCCAGACCGCAATCACAGACCTCAGACCCCAATCACAGGGCTCAGAACCCAATCACAGACCCCAACCTCAAACACATAACCCAGACCCCAATCACAGACCAAGACCCTAATCACAGGCCCCAGACCCCAATCACAGGCCCCAGACCCCAATCGCAGACACCAGACCCCAATCACTGGGCGCAGACCCCAATCACAAACCATAGACCCCAATCATAGACCGCAGACCCCAATCACAGAACCCAGACCCCAATCACAGAGCCCAGTCCCCATTCACAGACCCCAGACCCCAATCACAGATCCCAGACCCCAATCACTGGGCACTGACCCCAATCACAGACCCCAGACATCAATCACAGACCCCAAGCCCCCATCACAGACCCCAGACACCAATCACTGGGCCCTGACCTCAATCATTGGGCCCTGACCCCAGTCACAGGGCCTGACTCCAATCACAGACCCCAGACACCAATCACATGGCCCAGACCCCAATCACTGGGCCCTTATCCCAATCACTGGGCCCTAACCCCAATCACAGACCCCAGACCCCAATCACTGTGCCCAGACGCCAATCACAGAGTCCTGACCCCAATTACAGACCCCTGACCCCAATCACAGGGCCCAGACCCAAATCACAGGGCCCTGACCCCAATCACAGACCGCTGACCCCAATCACAGGCCCATGACCCTAATCACTGGGCCCTGACCCCAATCACTGGGCCCAGACCCCAATCACCGGGACCTGACCCCAATCACTGGGCCCTGACCCCAATCGCTGGTCCCTGACCCCAATCACAGACCTCAGAACACAATCACAGACCCCACACGCCAATCACTGGGCCCTGACACCAAACACGGGGCACAGACCCCAATCACTGGGCCCTGACACCAATCACTGGGCAATGACACCAATCATTGGGCACTGACCCCAATCACTGGGCCCAGACACCAATCACTGGGACCAGATTCCAATCATCGGGCCCAGACCCCAATCATTGTGCCCTGACCCCAATCACTGGGCCCAGACCCCAATCAATGGACCCAGACAACAATCACAGCGCCCTGACCCCACTCACTGGGCCCTGGCACCAATCACTGGGCCCGGACCCCAATCACAGACAACAGACCCCAATCACAGACACCAGACCCCAATCACAGGGCCCAGACCCCAGTCACTGGGCCCTTATCCCAATCATTGGTCCCTGACCCTAATCACAGACCCCAGACCCCAATCACAGACCCCAGACCCCAATCACAGACACCAGACTGCAATCACAGACCCCAGACCCCAATCACAGAACCCAGACCTCAATCACAGACCCCAGACCCCAAGCACAGATCCCAGACACCAATCACTGGGCCCTGACCTCAATCATTGGGCCCTGACACCAATCGCTAGGGCCCTTATCTCAATCACTGGGACCTGACCCCAATCACAGATCCCACACCCCAATCACTGTGCCCAGACGCCAATCACAGGGCCCTGACCCAATCACTGGGCCCAGACCCCAATCACTGGGCCCAGACCCCAATCACAGACCCCAGACCCCAATCACAGACGCCAGATCCCAATCACAGACCACAGACCCCAATCACAGACCCCAGACCTCAATCACAGTCCTCAGACCCAAATCACAGGGCTCAGAACCCAATCACAGACCCCAACCTCAAACACATAACCCAGACCCCAATCACAGACCACAGACCCTAATCACAGGCCCCAGACCCCAATCACAGGCCCCAGACCCCAATCACAGACCCCAGACCCCAATCACTGGGCCCAGACCCCAATCACAAACCATAGACCCCAATCATAGACCGCAGACCCCAATCACAGAACCCAGACCCCAATCACAGACCCCAGTCCCCATTCACAGACCCCAGACCCCAATCACAGATCCCAGACCCCAATCACTGGGCACTGACCACAATCACAGACCCCAGACATCAATCACAGACCCCAGACCGCAATCACAGACCCCAGACACCAATCACTGGGCCCTGACCTCAATAATTGGGCCCTGACCCCAGTCACAGGGCCTGACTCCAATCACAGACCACAGACACCAATCACATGGCCCAGACCCCAATCACTGTGCCCTTATCCCAATCACTGGGCCCTGACCCCAATCACAGACCCCAGACCCCAATCACTGTGCCCAGACGCCAATCACAGGGTCCTGACCACAATTACAAACCCCTGACCCCAATCACAGGGCCCAGACCCCAATCACAGGGCCCTGAACCCAATCACAGACCGCAGACACCAATCACAGGCCCATGACCCTAATCACTGTGCCCTGACCACAATCACTGGGCCCAGACCCCAATCACCGGGCCCTGACCCCAATCACTGGGCCCTGACCCCAATCACTGGTCCCTGACCCCAATCACAGACCTCAGAACCCAATCACACACCCCACAATCCAATCACTGTACCCTGACACCAAACACGGGGCACAGACCCCAATCACTGTGCCCTGACCCCAATCACTGGGCACTGACACCAATCATTGGGCACTGACCCAAATCACTGGGCCCTGACCCCAATCACAGATCCCAGACACCAATCACTGGGCCCTGACCTCAATCATTGGGCCCTGACACCAATCGCTAGGACCCTTATCTCAATCACTGGGCCCTGACCCCAATCACAGATCCCACACCCCAATCACTGTGCCCAGACGCCAATCACAGGGCCCTGACCCAATCACTGGGCCCAGACCCCAATCACTGGGCCCAGACCCCAATCAGAGACCCCAGACCCCAATCACAGACGCCAGATCCCAATCACGACCCCAGACCCCAATCACAGACCCCAGACCTCAATCACAGTCCTGAGACCCCAATCACAGGGCTCAGAACCCAATCACAGACCCCAACCTCAAACACATAACCCAGACCCCAATCACAGACCACAGACCCTAATCACAGGCCCCAGACCTCAATCACAGGCCCCAGACCCCAATCACAGACCCCAGACCCCAATCACTGGGCCCAGACCCCAATCACAAACCATAGACCCCAATCATAGACCGCAGACCCCAATCACAGAACCCAGACCCCAATCACAGACCCCAGACCCCAATCACAGATCCCAGACCCCAATCACTGGGCACTGACCACAATCACAGACCCCAGACATCAATCACAGACCCCAGACCTCAATCACAGACCCCAGACACCAATCACTGGGCCCTGATCTCAATCATTGGGCCCTGACCCCAGTCACAGGGCCTGACTCCAATCACAGACCCCAGACACCAATCACATGGCCCAGACCCCAATCACTGGGCCCTTTTCCCAATCACTGGGCCCTGACCCCAATCACAGACCCCAGACCCCAATCACTGTGCCCAGACGCCAATCACAGGGTCCTGACCACAATTACAGACCCCTGACCCCAATCACAGGGCCCAGACCCCAATCACAGGGCCCTGACCCCAATCACTGCGCCCAGCCCCCAACACAGACACTAGACCCCAATCACGGACCCCAAACCCCAATCACTGGGCCCTGACCTCAATCACTGGGCACTGATACCAATCATTGGGCACTGACCTAAATCACTGGGCCCTGACCCCAATCACAGACCCCAGACCCCAATCACAGACCCTAGACCCCAATCACTGGGCCCAGACCCCAATCACTGGGCCCAGACCCCAATCACTGGGCCCTGACACCAATCATTGATCCCAGACCCCAATCAATGGACCCAGACACCAATCACAGCGCCCTGACCCCACTCACTGGGCCCTGACACCAATCACTGGGCCCTGACCCCAATCACAGGGCCCTGACCCCAATCACAGACCGCTGACCACAATAACAGACCCCTGACCCCAATCACTGAGGCCTGACCCCAATCACTGGGCCCAAACTCCAATCACAGACACCAGACCCCAATCATAGACGCCAGACACCAATCACTGGGCCCTGACCCTAATCACTGGGCCCTGACCCCAATCACAGGGACCTGACCCCAATCACAGAAGCCAGACCCCAATCACAGACCCCAGACCCGAATCACAAACCCCAGACCCCAATCACAGACCCCAGACCCCAATCACAGGCTCCAGACCCCAGACCCCTATCACAGGGCTCAGAACCCAATCACAGACCGCAACTTCAATCACATATCCCTGACCCCAATCACAGACCCCAGACCCCAATCACAGGCCCCAGACCCCAATCACAGACACCAGACCCCAATCACAGACCCCAGACCCCAATCACAGGCTCCAGACTCCAATCACAGACCCCAGACCACACTCACAGGGCTCAGAATCCAATCACAGACCCCCAACCTCAATCACAGACCCCAGACGCCAATCACAGACCCCAGACCCCAATCACAGACCCCAGACACCAATCACAGACCCCAGACTCCAATCACTGGGCCCAGACCCTAAGCACAGACCCCAGACCTCAATCACAGACCGCAGTCCCCAATCACTGGGCACTGACCCCAATCACAGACCCCAGAACCCAATCACAGACCCCAGAGCCTAATCACAGACCCCAGACCCTAATCACAGACACCAGACCTCAATCACAGACCCCAGACCCCAATCACAGATCCCAGACACCAATCACTGGGCCGTGACCTCAATCATTGGAGCCTGACCACAATCAGAGGGCCCTGACCACAATCACAGTCCCCAGACACCAATCACACGGCCCAGACACAAATCACTGGGCCCTTATCCCAATCCCTGGGCCCTGACCCCAATCACAGACCCCAGACCCCAATCACTGTGCCCAGACGCCAATCACAGGGCCCTGACCCCAATTACAGACCCCTGACCCCAATCACAGGGCCCAGACCCCAATCACAGGGCCCTGACCCCAATCACAAACGGCTGACCCCAATCACAGCCCCATGACCCCAATCACTGGGCCCTGACCCCAATCACTGGGCCCAGACCCCAAACACCGGGCCCTGACACCAATCACTAGGCCCTGACCCCAATCACTGGTCCCTGACCCCAATAACAGACCCCACACCCCAATCACTGGGCCCTGACACCAAACACAGGGCACAGACCCCAATCACTGGTCCCTGACACAAATCACTGGGCCCTGACACCAATCACAGTCCCTAGACCCCAATCACAGAACCTAGACCTCAATCACTGGGCCCAGACCCCAATCACTGGGCCCTGACCCCAATCTCTGGGCCCAGACCCCAATCAATGGACCCAGACACCAATCACAGGACCCTGACCCCAATCACTGGGCCCTGACACCAATCACTGGACCCTGACCCCAATCACAGGGCCCTGACCCCAATCACAGACCCCTGACCACAATCACAGACCCCTGACCCCAATCACTGAGCCCTGACACCAATCACTGGGCCCAGCCCCCAACACAGACACCAGACCCCAATCACGGACCCCAAACACCAATCACTGGGCCCTGACCTCAATCACTGGGCCCTGACCCCAATCACAGACGCCAGACCCCAATCACAGACCCCAGACCCCAATCACAAACCACAGACCCCAAAAACAGACCCCAGGCCCCAATCACAGGGCTCAGAACACAATCACAGACCCCAAACTCAATCACATAGCCCAGACACCAATCACAGACCCCAGACTCCAATCACAGGCCCCAGACCCCAATCACAGACCCCAGACCCCAATCACAGACCCCAGACCCCAATCACTGGCTCAGACCCCATTCACAGACCCCAGACCCCACTCACAGACCGCAGACCACAATCACAGACCTCAGACCCCAATCACAGGGCTCAGAACCTAATCACAGACCCCAAGATCAATCACAGACCCCAGACCCCAATCACAGACCCCAGACCCCAATCACAGACCCCTGACACCAATCACAGACTCCAGATCCCAATCAATGGGCTCAGACCCCAATCACAGACCCCAGACACCAATCACAGATCCCAGACACCAATCACTGGGCCCTGACCCCAATCACTGGGCCCTGACCCAACCACAGGGGCCTGACCCCAATCACAGACCTCAGACCCCAATCACAGACCCCAGACCCCAATCACAGTGCCCAGACCCCAATCACTGGGCCCTTATCACATTCACTGGGCCCTGACCCCAATCAGAGACCCCAGATCCCAATCACTGGTCCCTGACACCTAGCTCAGGGCCCTGACCCCAATCACAGAGCCCTGACCCCAATCACAGGGCCTAGACCCCAATCACAGGGCCCTGACACCAATCACAGACCCCTGACCCCAATCACAGGCCCCTGACCCCAATCACTGGGCCCTGACCCCAATCACTAGGCCCAGACCCCAATCACCGGGACCTGAACCCAATCACTGGGCCCTGACCCCAATCACTGGTGTCTGACCCCAATCACAGACTCCAGACCCCAATGACAGACCCCACACCCCAATCACTGGTCCCTGACCACAAACACGGGGCACAGACCCCAATCACTGGGCCCTGACCCCAATCACTGGGCCCTGACACCAATTACTGGGCCCTGACACAAATCACTGCGCCCTGACCCCAATCACAGACCCGAGACCCCAATCACAGATCCCTGACCCCAATCACTGGGCGCTGACCCCAATCACTGGGTCAAAACCGCAATCATTGGGCCCAGACACCAATCACAGGGCCCTGACTCCAATCTCAGACCCCAGACCCCAATCACAGACCCCAGACTCCAATCATAGACCCCAGACCAAAATCACAGACCCCAGACCCCAATCACAGACCCCAGACCTCAATCACAGAC
Organism: Pristiophorus japonicus; assembly: GCF_044704955.1. NCBI lineage: Eukaryota > Metazoa > Chordata > Chondrichthyes > Pristiophoridae > Pristiophorus > Pristiophorus japonicus. The sequence goes on from NC_092011.1 coordinate 6,807,898, forward strand.
CCAAGACCCCAATCACAGATCCCAGACACCAATCACTGGGCGCTGACCTCAATCATTGGGCCCTGACCCCAATCACACGGCCCTGACCCTAATCACAGACCCCAGACCCCAATCACAGACCCCAGACACCAATCACTGGGCCCTGACCCCAATCACTGAGCCCTTACCCAATCACAGGGACCTGACCCCAATCACAGACCCCAGACCCTAATCACAGACCCCAGACCCCAATCACAAACCCCAGACCCCAAAAACAGACCACAGACCCCAATCACAGGGCTCAGAATCCAATCACAGACCCCAACCTCAATCACGTACCCCAGAACCCAATCACAGACCCCAGATCCCAATCACAGGCCCCAGACCCCAATCACAGACACCAGACCCCAATCACAGAACCCAGACCGAAATCACTGGGCCCAGACCCCATTCACAGACCCCAGACCCCAATCACAGACCGCAGACCCCAATCACAGACCCCAGACCCCAATCACAGGGCTCAGAACCCAATCACAGACCCCCAACCTCAATCACAGACCCCAGACCCCAATCACAGACCCCAGACCCCAATCACAGACCCCAGACCCCAATCACTGTGCACTGACCCCAATCACAGACCCCAGACCCCAATCAGAGACCCCAGACCCGAATTACAGACCCGAGACCTTAATCACAGACCCCAGACTCCAATCACAGATCCCAGACACCAATCACTGGGCCCTGACCTCAATCATTGGGCCCTGACCCCAATCACAGGGTCCTGACCCCAATCACAGACCCCAGTCCCCAATCACAGACACCAGATCCCAATCACAGGGCCCAGACGCCAATCACTGGGCCCTTATCCCAATCACTGGGCCCTGACCCTAATCACAGACCTGTCGAAATCTCGACCTCCAAAAAGAATGACTCCGACACTTACAGCTCCGGTAGAAGTTTCCTTTTTAATTTACTTGCTCGCAAGGGGTAGGTTTCACTCAGTCAAGGGCTAAATGAACATCTCCGAAATGGTTCAGTTTAACAAGATATTTATACAGTAAAAACAATGTTCTGGCCTCTCCCTGTGTATTGCTCTGTCTCAAAGTCAGTGAATACAGATAAAGAGTTAATTACTATATCCTGGTCCTGACATGGTGTTCAGATATTTCCTTTTGTCAGGGTTATCAGAAAGCCAAACAGCCATTACTCCATGAGTCATAGGTAATGGCTATCACCTGTCTTGTATTGTGTCAGGATTGTTTCAATTTCCTGGTCAGTTTATCTGTTTGCATCAAATGGATGAGGTAAAGGAAAGTGATAATGGCTAGAAGATAAGGTTGGGGTGACATGGAACTCCTGTAGTGTAGACAATAGGAGAGCACCATGGGGGGTTACTTGTCTCAGCATGACTTGTCTCCTAGCTGTCTGATGGCCATCAGCCATCTAACAGCAGGTTTAGCTGTTTATGCAAGCTGACTGCTAAAATGCAGAAAGTTCTGGAAGGGCCAGGACTCCATTTTAATCAAAAGGCACACAAATACCGTATGGTATCAGCTTAGATAAAAATACTTTCCACATTCCCCCATTTTGTCCTTCACAAGGACAACTCAATCCATTCTGAGCTTGTACAGTCTCTCCATTGCCATTTTCTTTAGTTTCATTACTCACTAGGCATATTATACCTTCAGGATTTCTTATTCTGGGAGTAATGCTTAGGAAGGGAGGCTGATGGTTATTATCATAATTGGGCTGGTACCATCCCTGGAAGGCTGTTAGTTTATACCCTGCCGACCTCCATTCTGTTTGCTCCTTCGTTTCTGGCCCCTTAGTTAGTTTTGTCCTGTTTTGCACTGTCAACCATTCTACCATTTCTGATTCGTTAAAGGGGACGGATCTCAGGGGAATACCCCCCTGGAGTGGACAGGTACATGTGAACATATCCAACAACTCGACAAGTTTCTTTCTTGAGCATACCTATGACTCAGTGCCATAAATACGTTTACATGCAATTCCCTTCGGTAGTTGGTCTGTACCCCTGGTGTAATCAATAATGTGAAGTAAAACCCTGTCAAGCCCAGCACCATCAGTCCCCATAGTCCATACAGTTCCTTATTCAGTCTTCCTTTTTCTGTTCCTCTGATTCCTTTGTCCCTTCCTCCTGGTCGGGTGCCCGTTTGCAATGGGATGCGTGGATCCATGTTGGTCTTTCCTTTACCTTGATTGCAGTATTGGTCGCCAGAAAGATCTGGTATGTTCCTTCGAATCTTGGCTGTAGACTGCTTTTCCTTTTAAAAATCTTGATGTAAACGAATTCCCCTGGCTCCAGGTTATGACACTTCCCTTCCGCTGGCTTGACTTGGGCTTCCTTTACCTGTGAATGAAAGCTGGAAATACATTTGGTTAGTGCAATACAATAATTCAACATATTTTCCTCCATTTTGTGGATGTCCATCTGTTTTTCAGTAAATGGTGCTGTAAAAGGTAGTCGTTGGGGACGTCCCATAACTATCTCATGCGGTGACAGGCCTGTTGTTCTGTTGGTTGCAGATCGCATTACCATCAAAGCTAAGGGCAGCAGTTCTGTCCATTTCAGTCCAGTGTCATTGCATAGTTTTGCCAGCTTATTTTTAAGCATTCCATTATATCTTTCAACAAGTCCAGCTGATTGTGGATGACAACTGCAATGAAAACGTTGATTAATCTGTAAAGCTTTACACATTTCTCTTATAACAGTTCCCGTGAAATGTGACCCGTTATCACTGGAAAGCTTAGCAGGGATTCCGAAGCGCAGTACAATTTCTTTTAACAAACATTTAGCAACAGTAGTGGCATCGGCCTTTTTACATGGAAAGGCTTCAATCCATCTAGAGAACACATCTACAATAACTAATACATACTTGAATCCCATACACATAGGTAATTCAATAAAATCCATTTGCAAATGTACAAAAGGCCCGACTGGATTTGGGTGGGAGGCAGATTCTACTTTTTCCGTCTTACCCGGATTCATTGTCTGACAGGTAACACAATTTTCACAGATTTGTTTTGCAATTGCCGAAATACCTGGTGCATACCAAGTTGCCAAAATATAATCTGCCAATCCCCCTTTGCCTGCATGTGTGAATGTATGAACACATCGGGCAATCCATGGAAGTAAGGATCTAGGGGCCACCACGCGGCCGTCATGGTGAACCCATATTCCTTCTGGATTTTTATAACATTGATCCTTCGTCCAGGTCACCACCTCCTCCGTACTGGCCTGTGTCTGAAAGGCCAGCACGCCATTAATAGTGGGTGGTGGGTCTGAGCAATTATTTTTCCTTAGTGGGAACAATGACACCTGCATCCCCCCTTTCGACAGAGCTGCTGAATTAGCTGCATTATCAGCTCTGGCATTCCCAAGTGCCACCTCATTCGACTGGCCTGTATGTGCTTGGCATTTGATAATGGCAAGTTTCAAAGGGCATTGAATGGCTCGCAGGAGATTTTCCACTTGTTCTGCATTTTTGATTGTCTGAGCCTGTTGCATAGCATAATAAGCTGCTGCCAACGAAGGAAGACATCCTGGTAGTCCGCGTGCCACTGGGTCTAGTTGGGTACTGAAATATGCTACCGGTCGCTGCCTGTCCCCATGTAACTGAGTCAAAACAGATTGTGCAAAACCCGACTTGTGATGCACAAATAAGTTGAATAGCTTAGTGTAATCTGGTAATCCCAAGGCGGGTGCTGAAGTGAGGGATTGTTTAAGGTTCTGAAAAGCATTCCGGGATACCTCATTCCAAATCAACTTCTCTGGTAGTGCGGGCATGGACATGTATAACAGTGGTCTAACAATCTCGGAATAACTCGTAACCCATTGCTGGCAGTATCCTGTCATGCCGAGGAGGTGTTTCCTTTCTCTCTTGGTTACTGGTAGTGGGGCAGATCAGATTGCTTTTACTCGGTCTTGTGTCAATTGTCTCGTATCTCTGACCAATTCGTGCCCTAGATACCGAAACTTTTCTGAGACAAATTGTAACTTTGCCTTTGACACCTTGTGTCCTTCCGAGGCCAGAGCTTTTAATAACACAAGGGAGTCCGTTTCGCAGGCCAATTTGGAGGGTGAGGCGAGCAATAAGTCGTCAACATACTGCACAAGTGTAGAACCTGCTGGTAAAATTACATCTTCCAGATCCCTCTTTAGGCATTGTGAGAATATGGTAGGGCTCTCGGTAAATTCCTGCCGGAGTCTTGTCCACGTATATTGGCGTCCTTTATACGTGAAGGTAAACAGGAATTGGGATTCTGGGTGAATGGGTATTGAGAAAAATGCTGAACACAGATCAACTACTGTGTAATACGTTGAAGATGCCGGAATACTGGCAAGTATAATTGCCGGGTTGGGTACCACTGGTTAAGTTGGGAATACCGAATGATTCACGGCTCGTAGGTCATGGACAAATCTCCATTTGTCACTATTGGGCTTCTGCACCGGAAAGATCGGTGTGTTACATGGACTTCTAGTTGGAATGATTACTCCCTGGGCCAGCAGGGACTTAATGACTGGCTCAATACCTTGTTCTGCGGCTGGGGACAAGGGGTATTGAGGCTTCTTGGGGAGCGGGGTGGTTGAATTGATCGCTACCTTATAGGGTTGTGCGGTGAGCATCCTTCCTACTTCATTCGTGTGTGTAGACCATAGTTGTTCTGGAACTTTAGCAAGAAGCTCTGCTGTGCTTTGTCGTACTGGGAAGCTAGTGGCTGAGAGCATCCTTTCTTCTAAGACAGCATCGAAGTATATTTTTCCATTCAACTTGACCGAATAGCCTCCCCCCCTTTCATGTTGCCCCAAAGTTCCATTACGTGTGTGCCATTCCTCTTGTACTGGGGATCCTTGCATTCTTTTAACCATTCGTCCTAAATCCTGGGGTTTATGTGTGCCTGCAACCACAAGGGTGCCGTGTGGAACGCTCCCTTTAACCCTAAACAAGCTTTGACTGTGGGAGGATAATTCAACCCCTGCCGCTATCCTTTCGGGTCCGATAAAGATTTTTTCAATCATCAATTGATGTTTCTGGTGCAGGAATGGTTGATAAAAGATTTGTGCTGTAGCGTCTGATCCCGTGTTGTCACAATATGCTGTGCAGTGTAATGTTTCGTACCACTTACCCAAGGTTTGAGATTTGAGGTAGTCTGTGATTAACCTTGTTACACACCAATATGAACCAACCAAATAGGATAGGGATTTGCTTAGTGTGGGGTCCAAATTTTTCCAGGCATACAATATGGGAGTTGTGGGTTGAAGTAGTGGATATGCGCCACATTTATCTATGGGGACTCGAACCTCCAGACCAGCTGGGGAACAGAGGATCGTGGCATTCATTTTACATAACAGGTCACGTCCACACATATTCACTGGAACCTCCTTAGACAGTAGGAATGAATGACTATCTTCGTAATCCTCTAATTGTACATTGATAGGGTTGGAGAAAAACATTTGCTGTGCGTGTCCAGATAGTCCAATCACTGAGGTTTGATTAGTGGAAGTGGGAATTCCCCTCGTATCCTCCCTTGAAAGGACCGAATAGGTGGCACCAGTATCCACTAGGAATGGGATATCCTTTCCTTGTATTGGTATTTTTACTTCAGGTTCTCCTATGGCATTTAACGAAACGACGGGTAGCTGTTTGTTCGCAGCACTCGGGTCTGGGATTGGGCGTCATTGATCATTATACGGGCAATTTGGTGGTTGGCCGAATTGCTTTTGATTCTGTGATCCAAATGGATCTTGCACAGAGAAATTAGACTGAGGTCTAGCATGTACCTGGACTTGGGTCGCATACGGGTTGGGTTCTGAAGGGGGAGGATGTGCTCTATTACCTGCGTGTTGAGTCCAATCATGATTTGGTTGTTGCTGTTTTGCCCGGCAAGTTCTAGCCCAGTGTCCAATCTGACCACAATTGTGACAGGTATCATATTGTTCCTGCCCTGCACCTCCTCTCCCTCTTCCCCTGTAATATCCTCCCCTGGCTCGCCCTCTTCCTCTACCCTGGGGGGGGGGGGGGGGGCGTAGGACGGTGTCACCGGGGTGGGTGTTATTGGAGCTGCTTGTCCTACAAACATGGTGACCTTGCTTCTAGATATAACTGTCGAAATCTCGACCTCCGAAAAGAATGACTCCGACACTTACAGCTCCGGTAGAAGTTTCCTTTTTTTAATTTACTTGCTCGCAAGGGGTAGGTTTCACTCAGTCAAGGGCTAAGTGAACACCTCCGAAATGGTTCAGTTTAACAAGATATTTATACAGTAACACCAAAGTTCTGGCCTCTCCCTGTGTATTGCTCTGTCTCACAGTCAGTGAATACAGATAAAGAGTTAATTACTATATCCTGGTCCTGACATGGTGTCCAGATATTTCCTTTTGTCAGGGTTATCAGAAAGCCAAACGGCCATTACTCCATGAGTCTGATGGCCATCAGCCATCTAACAGCAGGTTTAGCTGTTTATGCAAGCTGACTGCTAAAATGCAGAAAGTTCTGGAAGGGCCAGGACTCCATTTTAATCAAAAGGCACACAAATACCTTATGGTATCAGCTTAGATAAAATAATTTCCACAGACCCCAGACCCCAATCACAGACCCCAGACCCCAATCACAGACCCCAGACCCCAATCACAGACCCCAGACACCAATCACAGACCCCAGACCTCAATCACAGACCCCAGACCCCAATCACAGATCCCAGACTCCAATCACTGGGCCCTGACCTCAATCATTGGGCACTGACACCAATCACAGGTCCCTGACGCCAGTCACAGGGCCCTGACACCAATCGCTGGGCCCTTATCTCAATCACTGGGCCCTGACCCCAATCACAGACCCCAGACCCCAATCAATGTGCCCAGACGCCAATCACAGGGCCCTGACCCAATCACTGGGCCCAGTCACCAATCACTGGGCTCAGACCCCAATCACAGACCCCAGACCCTAATCACAGACGCCAGACCCCAATCACAGACCCCCGACCCCAATCACAGACCCCAGACCCCAATCACAGATCCCAGACCCCAATCACAGATCCCAGACACCAATCACTGGGCCCTGACCTCAATCATTGGGCCCTGACCCCAATCACAGAGCCCTGACTCCAATCACAGACCCCAGACACCAATCACATGGCCCAGACCCCTATCACTGGGCCCTTATTCCAATCACTGGGCCCTGACCCCAATCACAGACCCCAGACCCCAATCACTGTGCCCAGACGCCAATCACAGGGCCCTGACCCCAATTACAGATCCCTGACCCCAATCACAGGGCCCAGACCCCAATCACAGGGCCATGACCCCAATCACAGACCGCTGACCCCAATCACAGGCCCATGACCCCAATCACTGAGCCCTGACCCCGATCACTGGGCCCAGACCCCAATCACCGGGCCCTGACCCCAATCACTGGACCCTGACCCCAATCACTGGTCCCTGAACCCAATCACAGACCCAAGACCCCATTCACAGACCCCACACCCCAATCACTGGGCCCTGACCCCAAACACGGGGCACAGACCCCAATCACTGGGCCATGACCCCAATCACTGGGCCCTGACACCAATCACTGGTCCCTGACCCAAATCACTGGGCCCTGACCCCAATCACAGACCCCAGACCCCAATCACAGACCCTAGACCGCAATTACTGGGCCCAGACACCAATCACTGTGCCCAGACCCCAATCACAGACACCAGACCCCAATCACAGTCAAAGACACCAATCACTGGGCCCTGACCCCAATCACTGGGCCCTGACCCCAACCACAGGGACCTGACCACAATCACAGACCCCAGACCCCAATCACAGACCCCAGACCCGAATCACAAACCCCAGACCCCAAAAACAGACTCCAGACCCCAATCACAGGGCTCATAACCCAATCACAGACCCCAACCACAATCACATACCCCAGACCCCAATCACAGACCCCAGAACCCAATCACAGGCCCCAGACCCCAATCACAGACCCCAGACCCCAATCACAGACCCCACACCCCAATCACTGGGCCCAGACCCCATTCACAGACCCCAGACCCCAATCACCGACCGCAGATACCCCAATCACAGACCCCAGACTCCAATCACAGGGCTCAGAACCCAATCACAGACCCCAACCACAATCACAAACACCAGACCCCAATCACAGACCCCAGACCCCAATCACAGACCCCTGACACCAATCACAGACCCCAGACACCAATCAATGGGCCCAGACCCCAATCACAGACCCCAGACCTCAATCAAAGACCGCAGACCCGAATCACAGACCCCAGACCCCAATCACAGACCCCAGACCCCAATCACAGACCCCAGAACACAATCACAGACCCCAGACCCCAATCACAGAACCCAGTCTCCAATCACCGACCGCAGACCTCAATCACAGACCACAGACTCCAATCACAGGGCTCAGAACCCAATCACAGACCCCAACCACAATCACAAACACCAGACACCAATCACAGACCCCAGACCCCAATCACAGATCCCTGACACCAATCACAGACCCCAGACACCAATCAATGGGCCCAGACCCCAATCACAGACCCCAGACCTCAATCAAAGACCGCAGACCCGAATCACAGACCCCAGACCCCATCACTGGGCCCAGACCCCAATCACCGGGCTCTGACCCCAATCACTGGGCACTGACCCCAATCACTGGGCCCAGACCCCAATCACAGACCCCAGACCCCAATCACAGACCTCAGACCCCAATCACAGAACCCAGTCTCCAATCACAGACCGCAGACCCCAATCACAGACCCCAGACCCCAATCACAGAATCCAGACCCCAATAACAGACCCCAGATCCCAATCACTGGGCCCTGACCCCAATCACTGGACTGTGACCCCAATCACAGGGCCCTGACACCAATCACAGACACCAGACCCCAATCACAGACGCCAGACCCCAATCACAGACCCCAGACCCCAATCACAGACCCCAGACCCCAATCACAGATCCCAGACCCCAATCACGGACCCCAGACCCCAATCACAGATCCCAGACCCAAATCACAGACCCCAGACCTCAATCACAGACCCCAGACTTAATCACAGACCCCAGACCACAATCACTAGGCCCTGACCCCAATCACTGGGCCCTGACCACAATCACATGGCCCTGACACCAATCACAGACCCCAGACCCCAATCACAGACCCCAGACCCCACACCCCAATCACAGGGCCCAGACCCCAATCACTGGGCCCTGATTCCAATCACTGGGCCCTGACCCCAATCACAGACCCCAGACCCCAATCACTGGGCCCAGAACCCAAGCACAGGGCCCTGACCCCAATCACAGACCCCTGACCACAATCACAGGGCCCAGTCCCCAATCACAGGGCCCTGACCCCAATCACAGACCCCAGACCCCAATCACAGATCCCTGAGCCAAATCACAGGGCCCTGACCCCAATCACAGACCCCTGACCCCAATCACAGGGCCCAGACCCCAATCACAGACCCCAGACCCCAATCACAGGCCTCAGACCACAATCACAGACCCCAGACCCAATCACAGACCCCAGACCCCAATCACTGCGCCGAGACCCCATTCAGAGACCCCAGACCCCAATCACAGACCACAGACCCCAATCACAGACACCAGACCACAATCACAGTCCCCACACCCAATCACAGACCCAGACCCCAATCACAGACCCCAGACCCCAATCACAGGCCCCAGACCACAATCACAGACCCCAGACCCAATCACAGACCCCAGACCCCAATCACTGCGCCCAGACCCCATTCAGAGACCCCAGACTCCAATCACAGACCCCAGACCCCAATCACAGGGCTCAGAATCAAATCGCAGACCCCCAACCTCAATCACAGACCCCAGACGCCAATCACAGACCCCAGACCCCAATCACAGACCCCAGACACCAATCACAGACCCTAGATCCCAATCACTGTGCCCAGATGCTAATCACAGGGTCCTGACCCCAATTACAGACCCCTGACCCCAATCACAGGGCCCACACCCCAATCACAGGGCCCAGACCCCAATCACAGACCGCTGACCCCAATCACCGGCCCATGACCCCAATCAATGGGCCCTGACCCCAATCACTGGGCCCAGACACCAATCACTGGCCCCTGACCCCAATCACTGGTCCCTGACCCCAATCACAGACCCCAGACCACAATCACAGACCCCACAGCCCAATCACTGGGCCCTGACCCCAACCACGGGGCACAGACCCCAATCACTGGGCCCTGACCCCAATCACTGGGCCCTGACACCAATCATTGGGCCCTGACCCAAATCACTGGGCCCTGACCCCAATCACTAACCCCAGACCCCAATCACAGACCCTAGACCCCAATTACTGGGCCCAGACCCCAATCACTGGGCCCAGATCCCAATCACCGGGCCCAGACACCAATCACTGGGCCCTGACCCCAATCCCTGGGCCCAGACCCCAATAAATGGACCCAGACAACAATCACAGGGCCCTGACCCCAATCACTGGGCCCTGACACTAATCACTGGGCCCTGAGCCCAATCACAGGGCCCTGACTCCAATCACAGACCCCTGACCACAATCACAGACCCCTGACCCCAATCACTGAGCCCTGACCACAATCACTGGGCCCAGACCCCAATCACAGACACCAGACCACAATCACAGACCTCAGACACCAATCACTGGGCCCTGACTCCAATCACTGGCCCCTGACACCAATCACAGGAACCTGACCCCAATCACAGACCCCAGACCCGAATCACAAACCCCAGACCCCAAAAACAGACCCCAGACCCCAATCACAGGGCTCAGAACCCAATCACAGACCCCAACCACAATCACATACCCCAGACCCCAATCACAGACCCCAGACCCCAATCACAGGCCCCAGACACCAATCACAGACCCCAGACCCCAATCACAGACCCCAGACCCCAATCACTGGGCCCAGACCCCATTCACAGACCCCAGACCCCAATCACAGACCGCAGACACCAAACACAGACCCCAGACCCCAATCACAGGGCTCAGAACCCAATCACAGACCCGAACCTCAATCACAGACCGCAGACCCCAATCACAGACCCCAGACCCCAATCACAGACCCCTGACACCAATCACAGACCCCAGACGCCAATCAATTGGCCCAGACACCAATCACAGACCCCAGACCTCAATCAAAGACCGCAGACCCCAATCACAGACCCCAGACCCCAATCACAGACACCAGACCCCAATCACAGACCCCAGACCCCAATCACAGAATCCAGACCCCAATAACAGACCCCAGATCCCAATCACTGGGCCCTGACCCCAATCACTGGACTGTGACCCCAATCACAGGGCCCTGACACCAATCACAGACACCAGACCCCAATCACAGACGCCAGACCCCAATCACAGACCCCAGACCCCAATCACAGACCCCAGACCCCAATCACAGATCCCAGACCCCAATCACGGACCCCAGACCCCAATCACAGATCCCAGACCCCAATCACAGACCCCAGACCTCAATCACAGACCCCAGACTTAATCACAGACCCCAGACCACAATCACTAGGCCCTGACCCCAATCACTGGGCCCTGACCACAATCACATGGCCCTGACACCAATCACAGACCCCAGACCCCAATCACAGACCCCAGACCCCACACCCCAATCACAGGGCCCAGACCCCAATCACTGGGCCCTGATTCCAATCACTGGGCCCTGACCCCAATCACAGACCCCAGACCCCAATCACTGGGCCCAGAACCCAAGCACAGGGCCCTGACCCCAATCACAGACCCCTGACCACAATCACAGGGCCCAGTCCCCAATCACAGGGCCCTGACCCCAATCACAGACCCCAGACCCCAATCACAGATCCCTGAGCCAAATCACAGGGCCCTGACCCCAATCACAGACCCCTGACCCCAATCACAGGGCCCAGACCCCAATCACAGACCCCAGACCCCAATCACAGGCCTCAGACCACAATCACAGACCCCAGACCCAATCACAGACCCCAGACCCCAATCACTGCGCCGAGACCCCATTCAGAGACCCCAGACCCCAATCACAGACCACAGACCCCAATCACAGACCCCAGACCACAATCACAGTCCCCACACCCAATCACAGACCCAGACCCCAATCACAGACCCCAGACCCCAATCACAGGCCCCAGACCACAATCACAGACCCCAGACCCAATCACAGACCCCAGACCCCAATCACTGCGCCCAGACCCCTTTCAGAGACCCCAGACTCCAATCACAGACCCCAGACCCCAATCACAGGGCTCAGAATTAAATCGCAGACCCCCAACCTCAATCACAGACCCCAGACGCCAATCACAGACCCCAGACCCCAATCACAGACCCCAGACACCAATCACAGACCCTAGATCCCAATCACTGTGCCCAGATGCTAATCACAGGGTCCTGACCCCAATTACAGACCCCTGACCCCAATCACAGGGCCCACACCCCAATCACAGGGCCCAGACCCCAATCACAGACCGCTGACCCCAATCACCGGCCCATGACCCCAATCAATGGGCCCTGACCCCAATCACTGGGCCCAGACACCAATCACTGGGCCCTGACCCCAATCACTGGTCCCTGACCCCAATCACAGACCCCAGACCACAATCACAGACCCCACAGCCCAATCACTGGGCCCTGACCCCAACCACGGGGCACAGACCCCAATCACTGGGCCCTGACCCCAATCACTGGGCCCTGACACCAATCATTGGGCCCTGACCCAAATCACTGGGCCCTGACCCCAATCACTAACCCCAGACCCCAATCACAGACCCTAGACCCCAATTACTGGGCCCAGACCCCAATCACTGGGCCCAGATCCCAATCACCGGGCCCAGACACCAATCACTGGGCCCTGACCCCAATCCCTGGGCCCAGACCCCAATGAATGGACCCAGACAACAATCACAGGGCCCTGACCCCAATCACTGGGCCCTGACACTAATCACTGGGCCCTGAGCCCAATCACAGGGCCCTGACTCCAATCACAGACCCCTGACCACAATCACAGACCCCTGACCCCAATCACTGAGCCCTGACCACAATCACTGGGCCCAGACCCCAATCACAGACACCAGACCACAATCACAGACTTCAGACACCAATCACTGGGCCCTGACTCCAATCACTGGCCCCTGACACCAATCACAGGAACCTGACCCCAATCACAGACCCCAGACCCGAATCACAAACCCCAGACCCCAAAAACAGACCCCAGACCCCAATCACAGGGCTCAGAACCCAATCACAGACCCCAACCACAATCACATACCCCAGACCCCAATCACAGACCCCAGACCCCAATCACAGGCCCCAGACACCAATCACAGACCCCAGACCCCAATCACAGACCCCAGACCCCAATCACTGGGCCCAGACCCCATTCACAGACCCCAGACCCCAATCACAGAACGCAGACACCAAACACAGACCCCAGACCCCAATCACAGGGCTCAGAACCCAATCACAGACCCGAACCTCAATCACAGACCGCAGACCCCAATCACAGACCCCAGACCCCAATCACAGACCCCTGACACCAATCACAGACCCCAGACGCCAATCAATTGGCCCAGACACCAATCACAGACCCCAGACCTCAATCAAAGACCGCAGACCCCAATCACAGACCCCAGACCCCAATCACAGACACCAGACCCCAATCACAGACCCCAGACCACAATCACAGACACCAGACCCCAATCACAGGGCACTAACCCCAATCATAGACCCCAGACCCCTATCACAGACCCCAGACCCCAAACACAGACCCCAGACCCCAATCACAGACCCCAGATCCCAATCACAGACCCCAGACCTCAATCACAGACCCCAGACCCCAATCTAAGATCCCAGATATCAATCACTGGGCCCTGACCACAATCACTGGGCCCTGACCCCAATCACAGACCCCAACCTCAATCACAGACCCCAGACCCCAATCACAGACTCCAGACACAAATCACAGCCCCCTGACACCAATCACAGACCCCAGACCCCAATCAATGGGCCCAGACCCCAATCACACACCCCAGACCTCAATCAAAGACCGCAGACCCCAATCACAGACCCCAGACCCCAATCACAGACCCCAGACCCCAATCACAGACCCCAAACCACAATCACAGACCCCAGACCACAATCACAGGGCACTGACCCCAATCATAGACCCCAGACCCCTATCACAGAACACAGACCCCAATCACAGACCCCAGACCCCAATTACAGACCCCAGACCCCAATCACAGACCCCAGACCTCAATCACAGACCCCGGACTCCAATCACAGATCCCAGACAGACACCAATCACTGGGCCCTGACCCCAATCACTGGGCCCTGACCCCAATCACAGGGCCCTGACCCCAATCACAGACCCCAGACCTCAATCACAGACCCCAGACCCCAATCACAGATCCCAGACACCAATCACTGGGCCCTGACCCCGATCATTGGGCCCTGACCCCAATCACAGGGCCCTGACCCCAATCACAGACCGCAGACCCCAATCACAGACCCCAGACCCCAATCACAGGACCCAGACCCCAATCACTGGGCCCAGGCCCCAATCACAGACCCTAGACCCCAATCATAGACCGCAGACCTCAATCACAGAACCCAGACCCCAATCACAGACCCCAGTCCCCATTCACAGACTACAGACCCCAATCACAGATCCCAGACCCCAATCACTGGGCCCTGACTCCAATCACAGACCCCAGATCCCAATCACTACCCCAGACGCCAATCACAGACCCCAGACCCCAATCACAGGCCCCAGACCCCAATCACAGACCCCAGACCCCAATCACAGACCCCAGACCCCAATCACTGGGCCCAGACACCATTCACAGACCCCAGACCCCAATCACCGACCGCAGACCCCAATCACAGACCCCAGACTCCAATCACAGGGCTCAGAACCCAATCACAGACCCCAACCTCAATCACAAACCCCAGACCCCAATCACAGACCCCAGACCACAATCACAGACCCCTGACATCAATCACAGACCCCAGACCCCAATCAATGGGCCCAGATCCCAATCACTGACCCCAGACCTCAATCAAAGTCCGCAGACCCCAATCACAGACCCCAGACCCCAATTACAGACCCCAGACCCCAATCACAGACCCCAGAACACAATCACAGACCGCAGACCCCAATCACAGGGCACTGACCCCAATCATAGATCCCAGACCCTTATCACAGACCCCAGACCCCAATCACAGACCCCAGACCTCAATCACAGACCGCAGACCCCAACACAGATCCCAGACACCAATCATTCGGTCCTGACCCCAATCACTGGGCCCTGACCCCAATCACAGGGCCCTGACCCCAATCACAGACCGCAGACCCCAATCACAGACCCCACACCCCAATCACAGGGCCCAGACCCCAATCACTGGGCCCTTATCACAATCACTGGGCCCTGACCCCAATGAGAGACCCCAGATCCCAATCACTGGGCCCAGACCCCTATCTCAGGGCCCTGACCCCAATCACAGAGCCCAGACCTCAATCACAGGGCCCAGACCCCAATCACAGGGCCCTGACACCAATCACAGACCCCTGACCCCAATCACAGGCCCCTGACCCCAATCACTGGGCCCTGACCACAATCACAAGGCCCAGACCCCAATCACCGGGACCTGAACCCAATCACTGGGCCCTGACCCCAATCACTGGTCTCTGACCCCAATCACAGACCCCAGACCTCAATCACAGACCCCACACCCCAATCTCTGGGCCCTGACCCCAATCACTGGGCCCTGACACCAATCACTGGGCCCTGACCCAAATCACTGGGCCCTGACCCCAATCACAGAACCCAGACCCCAATCATAGACCCCTGACCCCAATCACTAGGGCCTGACACCAATCACTGGGCCCTGACCCCAATCACAGGGCCCTGACCCCAATCACTGACCCCTGACGACAATCACAGACACCTACCACAATAACTGAGCCCTGACCCCAATCACTGGGCCCAGACCCCAATCACTGGGCCCAGATCCCAATCACTGGACCCTGACCCCAATCACTGGGCCCTAACCCCAATCACTGGGCCCTGACCACAATCACTGGTCTCTGATCCTAATCACAGACCCCAGACCCCAATCACAGAACTCACACCCCAATCACTGTGCCCTGACCCCAAACCCGGGTCACAGCCCCCAATCACTGGGCCCTGACCCTAATCACTGGGCCCTGACACCAATTACTGGGTCCTGACACAAATCACTGGGCCCTGACCACAATCACAGATCCGAGACCCCAATCACAGACCCCTGACCCCAATCACTGGTCCCTGACCCCAATCACTGGGCCAAAACGCCAATCATTGGGCCCAGACACCAATCACCGGGCCCTGACCCCAATCACTGGGGCCTGACCCCAATCACAGACCCCTGACCACAATCACAGACACCTGACCCCAATCACTGAGCCCTGACCCCAATCACTGGGCCCAGACCCCAATCACAGGGCACTGACTCCAATCACTGGGCCCTGACCCCAATCATAGGGCCCTGACCCCAATCGCAGACCCCTGACCACAATCAAAGACACCTGACACCAATTACTGAGCCCTGACCCCAATCACTGGGCCCAGACCGCATCACTGGGCCCAGACCCCAATCACCGGGCTCTGACCCCAATCACTGGGCACTGACCCCAATCACTGGGCCCAGACCCCAATCACAGACCCCAGACCCCAATCACAGACCTCAGACCCCAATCACAGAACCCAGTCTCCAATCACAGACCCCAGACCCCAATCACAGACCCCAGACCCCATTCACAGAACCCAGACCCCAATCACAGACCCCAGATCCCAATCACTGGGCCCTGACCCCAATCACTGGGCTGTGACCCCAATCACAGGGCCCTGACACCAATCACAGACACCAGACCCCAATCACAGACGCCAGACCCCAATCACAGACCCCAGACCCCAATCACAGACCCCAGACCCCAATCACAGATCCCAGACCCCAATCACGGACCCCAGACCCCAATCACAGACCCCAGACCCCAATCACAGACCCCAGACCTCAATCACAGACCCCAGACTTAATCACAGACCCCAGACCCCAATCACTGGGCCCTGACCCCAATCACTGGGCCCTGACCCCAATCACAAGGCCCTGACACCAGTCACAGACCCCAGACCCCAATCACTGGGCCCAGACCCCAAGCACAGGGCCCTGACCCCAATCACAGACCCCTGACCACAATCACAGGGCCCAGTCCACAATCACAGGGCCCTGACCACAATCACAGACCCCAGACCCCAATCACAGATACCTGAGCCAAATCACAGGGCCCTGACCCCAATCACAGACCCCTGAACCCAATCACAGGGTCCAGATCCCAATCACAGACCCCAGACCCCAATCACAGACCACAGACCCCAATCACAGACCCCAGACCACAATCACAGTCCCCACACCCAATCACAGACCCAGACTCCAATCACAGAACCCAGACCCCAATCACAGGCCCCAGACCACAATCACAGACCCCAGACCCAATCACAGACCCCAGACCCCAATCACTGCGCCCAGACCCCATTCAGAGACCCCAGACCCCAATCACAGACCCCAGACCCCAATCACAGGGCTCAGAATCAAATCACAGACCCCCAACATCAATCACAGACCCCAGACCCCAATAACAGACCCCAGACACCAATCACAGACCCCAGACCCCAATCACTGTGCCCAGATGCTAATCACAGGGCCCTGACCCCAATTACAGACCCCTGACCCCAATCACAGGGCCCAGACCCCAATCATAGGGTCCAGACCCCAATCACAGACCGCTGACCCCAATCACCGGCCCATGACCCCAATCACTGGGCCCTGACCCCAATCACTGGGCCCAGACCCCAATCACTGGGCCCTGACCCCAATCACTGGTCCCTGACCCCAATCACAGACCCTAGACCCCAATCACAGACCCCACAGCCCAATCACTGGGCCCTGACCCCAACCACAGGGCACAGACCCCAATCACTGGGCCCTGACCCCAATCACTGGGCCCTGACACCAATCACTGGGCCCTGACACCAATCACTGGTCCCTGACCCCAATCACAGACCCTAGACCCCAATCACAGACCCTAGACCCCAATCACTGGGCCCAGACCCCAATCACTGGGCCCAGATCCCAATCACCGGGCCCAGACCCCAATCACTGGGCCCTGACCCCAATCACTGGGCTCAGACCCCAATCAATGGACCCAGACAACAATCACAGGGCCATGACCCCAATCACTGGGCCCTGACACTAATCACTGGGCCCTGAGCCCAATCACAGGGCCCTGACTCCAATCACAGACCCCTGACCACAATCTCAGACCCCTGACCCCAATCACTGAGCCCTGACCACAATCACTGGGCCCAGACTCCAATCACAGACACCAGACCACAATCACAGACCTCAGCCACCAATCACTGGGCCCTGACTCCAATCACTGGGCACTGACACCAATCACAGGAACCTGACCCCAATCACAGACCCCAGACCCCAATCACAGACCCCAGACCCGAATCACAAACCCCAGACCCCAAAAACAGACCCCAGACCCCAATCACAGGGCTCAGAACCCAATCACAGACCCCTACCTCAATCACATACCCCAGACCCCAATCACAGACACCAGACCCCAATCACAGGCTCCAGACCTCAATCACAGACCCCAGACCCCAATCACAGACCCCAGACCCCAATCACTGGGCCCAGACGCCATTCACAGACCCCAGACCCCAATCACAGACCGCAGACACCAAACGCAGACCCCAGACCCCAATCACAGGGCTCAGAACCCAATCACAGACCCCAACCTCAATCACAGACCGCAGACACCAGTCACAGACCCCAGACCCCAATCACAGACCCCTGACACCAATCACAGACCCCAGACGCCAATCAATTGGCCCAGACACCAATCACAGACCCCAGACCTCAATCAAAGACCGCAGACCCCAATCACAGACCCCAGACCCCAATCACTACACCAGACCCCAATCACAGACCCCAGACCACAATCAGAGACACCAGACCCCAATCACAGGGCACTAACTCCAATCATAGACCCCAGACACCTATCACAGACCCCAGACCCCAAACACAGAACCCAGACCCCAATCACAGACCCCAGACCCCAATCACAGACCCCAGACCTCAATCACAGACCCCAGACCCCAATCTAAGATCCCAGATACCAATCACTGGGGCCTGACCCCAATCACTGGGCCCTGAACCCAATCACAGGGCCCTGACCCCAATCACAGACCCCAACCTCAATCACAGACCTCAGAACCCAATCACAGACTCCAGACCCAAATCACAGACCCCTGACACCAATCACAGACCCCAGACCCCAATCAATGGGCCCAGACCCCAATCACAGACCCCAGACTTCAATCAAAGACCGCAGACCCCAATCACAGACCCCAGACCCCAATCACAGACCCCAGACCCCAATCACAGACCCCATACCACAATCACAGACCCCAGACCACAATCACAGGGCACTGACCCCAATCATAGACCCCAGACCCTTATCACAGAACACAGACCCCAATCACAGACCCCAGACCCCAATTACAGACCCCAGACCCCAATCACAGACCCCAGACCTCAATCACAGACCCCGGACCCCAATCACAGATCCCAGACAGATACCAATCTCTGGGCCCTGACCCCAATCACTGGGCCCTGACCCCAATCACAGGGCCCTGACCACAATCACAGACCCCAGACCTCAATCACAGACCCCAGACCCCAATCACAGATCCCAGACACCAATCACTGGGCACTGAGCCAATCTCTGGGCCCTGACCCCAATCACAGGGCCCTGACCCCAATCACAGACCGCAGACCCCAATCACAGACCCCAGACCCCAATCACAGGTCCCAGACCCCAATCACTGGGCCCAGACCCCAATCACAGACCCTAGACCCCAATCATAGACCGCAGACCCCAATCACAGAACCCAGACCCCAATCACAGACACCAGTCCCCATTCACAGACCCCAGACCCCAATCACAGATCCCAGACCCCAATCACTGGGCCCCGACTCCAATCACAGACCCCAGACCCCAATCACAGACCCCAGACCCCAATCACAGACCCCAGACCCCAATCACAGACCCAAGACCCCAATCACAGACCCCAGACACCAAACACAGTCCCCAGACCCCATTCACAGACCCCAGACACCAATCACTGGGCCCTGACCCCAATCACTGGGCCCTTACCCAATCACAGGGACCTGACCCCAATTACAGACCCCAGACCCCAATCACAGACACCAGACCCAAATCACAAACCCCAGACCCCAAAAACAGACCCCAGACACCAATCACAGGGCTCAGAACCCAATCACAGACCCCAACCTCAATCACATACCCCAGAACCCAATCACAGACCCCAGACCAAAATCACAGGCCCCAGACCACAATCACAGACCCCAGACCCAATCACAGACCCCAGACCCCAATCACTGCGCCCAGACCCTATTCACAGATCCCAGACCCCAATAACAGACCGCAGACTCCAATCACAGACCCCAGACCCCAATCACAGGGCTCAGAATCCAATCACAGACCCCCAACCTCAATCACAGACCCCAGACGCCAATCACAGACCCCAGACACCAATCACTGGGCCCAGACCCCAATCACTGGGCCCAGACCCCAATCACAGACCCCAGACCTCAATCAAAGAACGCAGACCCCAATCACAGATCCAAGACCCCAATCACAGACCCCAGACCCCAATCACAGACCCCAGACCCCAATCACAGACCCCAGACCCCAATCACTGGGCACTGACCCCAATCACAGACCCCAGACCCCAATCACAGACCCCAGACACCAATCACAGACCCCAGACACCAATCACAGACCCCAGACCTCAATCACAGACCCCAGACGCCAATCAGAGACCCCAGACACCAATCACTGGGCCCAGACCCCAATCACTGGGCCCAGACCCCAATCACAGACCCCAGACCTCAATCAAAGAACGCAGACCCCAATCACAGATCCAAGACCCCAATCACAGACCCCAGACCCCAATCACAGACCCCAGACCCCAATCACAGACCCCAGACCCCAATCACTGGGCACTGACCCCAATCACAGACCCCAGACCCCAATCACAGACCCCAGACACCAATCACAGACCCCAGACACCAATCACAGACCCCAGACCTCAATCACAGACCCCAGACCCCAATCACAGATCCCAGACACCAATCACTGGGCCCTGACCACAATCATCCGGCCCTGACCCCAATCACAGGGCCCTGACTCCAATCACAGACCACAGACACCAATCACACGGCCCAGACCCCAATCACTGGGACATTATCACAATCACTGGGCCCTGACACCAATCACAGACCCCAGACCCCAATCACTGTGCCCAGACGCCAATCACAGGGCCCTGACCCCAATTACAGACCCCTGACACCAATCACAGCGCCCAGACCCCAATCACAGGGCCCTGACCCCAATCACAGACCGCTGACCACAATCACAGGCCCATGACCACAATCACTGGGCCCTGACCCCAATCACTGGGCCCAGACCCCAATCACCGGGCCCTGACCCCAATCACTGGGCCCTGACCCCAATCACTGGTCCCTGATCCCAATCAAAGTCCCCAGACCCCAATCACAGACCCCATACCCCAATCACTGGGCCCTCACCCCAAACACGGGGCACAGACACCAATCACTGGGCTATGACCCCAATCACTGGGCCCTGACACCAATCACTGGGCCCTGACCCAAATCACTGGGCCCTGACCCCAATCACAGACCTCAGACCCCAATCACACACCCTAGACCCCAATCACTGTGCCCAGACCACAATCACTGGGCCCAGACCCCAATCACAGACACCAGACCCCAATCACAGACGCCAGACACCAATCACTGGGCCCTGACACAAATCACTGTGCCCTGACCCCAATCACAGGGACCTGACACCAATCACAGATCCCAGACCCCAATCACAGACCCCAGACCCGAATCACAAATCCCAGACCCCAAAAACAGATCCCAGACCCCAATCACAGGGCTCAGAACCCAATCACAGACCCCAACCACAATCACATACCCCAGACCCCAATCACAGACCCCAGACCCCAATCACAGGCCCCAGACACCAATCACAGACCCCAGACTCCAATCACAGACCCAGACCCCAATCACTGGGCCCAGACCCCATTCAAAGACCCCAGACCCCAATCACCGACCGCAGACACCAATCACAGACCCCAGACACCAATCACAGGGCTCAATAACCAATCACAGACCCCAACATCAATCACAAACCCCAGACCCAAATCACAGAACCCAGACCCCAATCACAGACCCCTGACACCAATCACAGACCCCAGACCCCAATCAATGGGCCCAGACCCCAATCACAGACCCCAGACCTCAATCAAAGACCGCAGACCCCAATCACAGACAGCAGACCCCAATCACAGACCCCAGACCCCAATCACAGACCCCAGACCACAATCACAGACCGCAGACCTCAATCACAGGGCACTGACCCCAATCATAGATCCGAGACCTCTATCACAGACCGCAGACCCCAATCACAGACCCGAGACCCCAATCACAGACCCCAGACCCCAATCACAGACCCCAGACCTCAATCACAGACCTCAGACCCCAATCACAGATCCCAGACACCAATCATTCGGCCCTGACCCCAATCACTGCGCCCTGACCCCAATCACAGGGCCCTGACCCCAATCACAGACCGCAGACCCCAATCACAGACCCCAGACCCCAATCACAGGGCCCAGACCCCAATCACTGGGCCCTTATCACAATCACTGGGCCCTGACACCAATCAGAGACCCCAGATCCCAATCACTGGGCCCAGACACCTATCTCAGGGCCATGACCCCAATCACAGAGCCCTGACCTCAATCACAGGGCCCAGACCCCAATCACAGTGCCCTGACACCAATCACAGACCCCTGACCCCAATCACAGGCCCCTGACCCAAATCACTGGGCCCTGACCCCAATCATTATGCCCAGATCCCAATCACCGGGACCTGAACCCAATCACTGGGGCCTGACCCCAATCACTGGTCTCTGACCCCAATCACAGACCCCAGACCTCAATCACAGACCCCACACCCCAATCACTGGGCCCTGACCCCACTCACTGGGCCCTGACACCAATCACTGGGCTCTGACCCAAATCACTGGGCACTGACCCCAATCACAGAACCCAGACCCCAATCACAGACCCCTGACCCCAATCACTAGGTCCTGACACCAATCACTGGGCCCTGACCCATATCACAGGGTCCTGACCCCAATCACAGACCCCAGACCTCAATCACAGACCCCACACCCCAATCACTGGACCCTGAACCCACTCACTGGGCCCTGACACCAATCACTGGGCCCTGACGCAAATCACTGTGCCCTGACCCCAATCACAGGGACCTTACCCCAATCACAGACCCCAGACCCCAATCACAGACCCCAGACCCCAATCACAAACCCCAGACCCCAAAAACAGACCCCAGACCCCAATCACAGGGCTCAGAACCCAATCACAGACCCCAACCTCAATCACATACCCCAGAACCCAATCACAGACCCCAGACCCAAATCACAGGCCCCAGACCACAATCACAGACCCCAGACACAATCACAGACCCCAGACCCCAATCACTGCGCCCAGACCCTATTCACAGATCCCAGACCCCAATAACAGACCGCAGACTCCAATCAATGACCCCAGACCCCAATCACAGGGCTCAGAATCCAATCACAGACCCCCAACCTCAATCACAGACCCCAGACGCCAATCACAGACCCCAGACCCCAATCACTGGGCCCAGACCTCAATCACTGGGCCCAGACCCCAATCACAGACCCCAGACCTCAATCACAGACCGCAGACCCCAATCACAGATCCAAGACCCCAATCACAGACCCCAGACCGCAATCACAGACCCCAGACCCCAATCACAGACCCCAGACCCCAATCACTGGGCACTGACCCCAAACAGACCCCAGACCCCAATCACAGACCCCAGACCCCAATCACAGACCCCAGACACCAATCACAGACCCCAGACATCAATCACAGACCCCAGACCCCAATCACAGATCCCAGACACCAATCACTGGGCCCTGACCACAATCATTGGGCCCTGACCCCAATCACAGGGCCCTGACTCCAATCACAGACCCCAGACACCAATCACACGGCCCAGACCCCAATCACTGGGCCCTTATCCCAATCACTGGGCCCTGACACCAATCACAGACCCCAGACCCCAATCACTGTGCCCAGACGCCAATCACAGGGCCCTGACCCCAATTACAGACCCCTGACCCCAATCACAGCGCCCAGACCCCAATCACAGGGCCCTGACCCCAATCACAGACCGCTGACCCCAATCACAGGCCCATGACCCCAATCACTGTGCCCTGACCCCAATCACTGGGCCCAGACCCCAATCACCGGGCCCTGACCCCAATCACTGGGCCCTGACCCCAATCATGGTCCCTGACCCCAATCACAGTCCCCAGACTCCAATTACAGACCCCACACCCCAATCACTGGGCCCTGACCCCAACACGGGGCACAGACCCCAATCACTGGGCCATGACCCCAATCACTGGGCCCTGACACCAATCACTGGGCCCTGACCCAAATCACTGGGCCCTGACCCCAATCACAGACCCCAGACCACAGTCACAGACCCTAGACCCCAATCACTGGGGCCAGACCGCAATCACTGGGCCCAGACCCCAATCACAGACACCAGACCCCAATCACAGACGCCAGACACCAATCACTGGGCCCTGACCCCAATCACTGGGCCCTGACCCCAATCACAGGGACCTGACACCAATCACAGACCCCAGACCCCAATCACAGACCCCAGACCCGAATCACAAACCCCAGACCCCAAAAACAGATCCCAGACCACAATCACAGGGCTCAGAACCCAATCACAGACCCCAACCACAATCACATACCCCAGACCCCAATTACTGGGCCCAGACCCAATTCACAGACCCCAGACACCAATCACCGACCACAGACCCCAATCACAGAACCCAGACACCAATCACAGGGCTCAGAACCCAATCACAGACCCCAACCTCAAACACAAACCCCAGACCCCAATCACAGACCCCAGACCCCAAACTCAGACCCCTGACACCAATCACAGACCCCAGACCCCAATCAATGGGCCCAGACCCCAATCACAGACCCCAGACCTCAATCAAAGACCGCAGACCCCAATCACAGACCCCAGACCCCAATCACAGACCCCAGACCCCAATCACAGACCCCAGACCACAATCACAGATCCCAGACCTCAATCACAGGGCACTGACCCAAATCAAAGATCCCAGACCTCTATCACAGACCGCAGACCCCAATCACAGACCCCAGACCCCAATCACAGACCCCAGACCCCAATCACAGACCCCAGACCTCAATCACAGACCCCAGACTCCAATCACAGATCCCAGACACCAATCATTCGGCACTGACCCCAATCACTGCGCCCTGACCCCAATCACAGGGCCCTGACCCCAATCACAGACCGCAGACCGCAATCACAGAACCCAGACCCCAATCACAGGGCCCAGACCCCAATCACTGGGCCCTTATCACAATCACTGGGCCCTGACCCCAATCAGAGACCCCAGATCCCAATTACTGGGCCCAGACCCCTATCTCAGGGCCCTGACCCCAATCACAGAGCCCTGACCTCAATCACAGGGCCCAGACCCTAATCACAGTGCCCTGACACCAATCACAGACGCCTGACCCCAATCACAGGCCCCTGACCCCAATCACTGGGCCCTGACCACAATCATTAGGCCCAGATCCCAATCACCGGGACCTGAACCCAATCACTGGGGCCTGACCCCAATCACTGGTCTCTGACCCCAATCACAGACCCCAGACCTCAATCACAGACCCCACACCCCAATCACTGGGCCCTGACCCCACTCACTGGGCCCTGACACCAATCACTGGGCTCTGACCCAAATCACTGGGCCCTGACCCCAATCACAGAACCCAGACCCCAATCACAGACCCCTGACCCCAATCACTAGGTCCTGACACCAATCACTATGCCCTGACCCCAATCACAGGGTACTGACCCCAATCACAGACCCCAGACCTCAATCACAGACCCCACACCCCAATCACTGGGCCCTGACCCCACTCACTGGGCCCTGACACCAATCACTGGGCCCTGACACAAATCACTGGGCCCTGACCCCAATCACAGGGACCTGACCCCAATCACAGACCCCCAACCTCAATCACAGACCCCAGACGCCAATCACAGACCCCAGACCCCAATCACTGGGCCCAGACCTCAATCACTGGGCCAGACCCCAATCACAGACCCCAGACCTCAATCACAGACCGCAGACCCCAATCACAGATCCAAGACCCCAATCACAGACCCCAGACCCCAATCACAGGCCCCAGACCCCAATCACAGACCCCAGACCCCAATCACTGGGCACTGACCCCAAACAGACCCCAGACCCCAATCACAGACCCCAGACCCCAATCACAGACCCCAGACACCAATCACAGACCCCAGACATCAATCACAGACCCCAGACCCCAATCACAGATCCCAGACACCAATCACTGGGCCCTGACCACAATCATTGGGCCCTGACCCCAATCACAGGGCCCTGACTCCAATCACAGACCCCAGACACCAATCACACGGCCCAGACCCCAATCACTGGGCCCTTATCCCAATCACTGGGCCCTGACACCAATCACAGACCCCAGACCCCAATCACTGTGCCCAGACGCCAATCACAGGGCCCTGACCCCAATTACAGACCCCTGACCCCAATCACAGCGCCCAGACCCCAATCACAGGGCCCTGACCCCAATCACAGACCGCTGACCCCAATCACAGGCCCATGACCCCAATCACTGTGCCCTGACCCCAATCACTGGGCCCAGACCCCAATCACCGGGCCCTGACCCCAATCACTGGGCAATGACCCCAATCATGGTCCCTGACCCCAATCACAGTCCCCAGACTCCAATTACAGACCCCACACCCCAATCACTGGGCCCTGACCCCAACACGGGGCACAGACCCCAATCACTGGGCCATGACCCCAATCACTGGGCCCTGACACCAATCACTGGGCCCTGACCCAAATCACTGGGCCCTGACCCCAATCACAGACCCCAGACCCCAATCACAGACCCTAGACCCCAATCACTGGGGCCAGACCGCAATCACTGGGCCCAGACCCCAATCACAGACACCAGACCCCAATCACAGACGCCAGACACCAATCACTGGGCCCTGACCCCAATCACTGGGCCCTGACCCCAATCATAGGGACCTGACACCAATCACAGACCCCAGACCCCAATCACAGACCCCAGACCCGAATCACAAACCCCAGACGCCAAAAACAGATCCCAGACCCCAATCACAGGGCTCAGAACCCAATCACAGACCCCAACCACAATCACATACCCCAGACACCAATCACAGACCCCAGTCACCAATCACAGGCCCCAGGCCCCAATCACAGACCCCAGAGCCCAATCACAGACCCCAGACCCCAATCACTGGGCCCAGACCCAATTCACAGACCCCAGACCCCAATCACCGACCACAGACCCCAATCACAGAACCCAGACACCAATCACAGGGCTCAGAACCCAATCACAGACCCCAACCTCAAACACAAACCCCAGACCCCAATCACAGACCCCAGACCCCAATCACAGACCCCTGACACCAATCACAGACCCCAGACCCCAATCAATGGGCCCAGACCCCAATCACAGACCCCAGACCTCAATCAAAGACCGCAGACCCCAATCACAGACCCCAGACCCCAATCACAGACCCCAGACCCCAATCACAGACCCCAGACCCCAATCACAGACCCCAGACCCCAATCACAGACCCCAGACCTCAATCACAGACCCCAGACCCCAATCACAGATCCCAGACACCAATCATTCGGCACTGACCCCAATCACTGCGCCCTGACCCCAATCACAGGGCCCTGACCCCAATCACAGACCGCAGACCGCAATCACAGAACCCAGACCCCAATCACAGGGCCCAGACCCCAATCACTGGGCCCTTATCACAATCACTGAGCCCTGACCCCAATCAGAGACCCCAGATCACAATCACTGGGCCCAGACCCCTATCTCAGGGCCCTGACCCCAATCACAGAGCCCTGACCTCAATCACAGGGCCCAGACCCTAATCACAGTGCCCTGACACCAATCACAGACGCCTGACCCCAATCACAGGCCCCTGACCCCAATCACTGGGCCCTGACCACAATCATTAGGCCCAGATCCCAATCACCGGGACCTGAACCCAATCACTGGGGCCTGACCCCAATCACTGGTCTCTGACCCCAATCACAGACCCCAGACCTCAATCACAGACCCCACACCCCAATCACTGGGCCCTGACCCCACTCACTGGGCCCTGACACCAATCACTGGGCTCTGACCCAAATCACTGGGCCCTGACCCCAATCACAGAACCCAGACCCCAATCACAGACCCCTGACCCCAATCACTAGGTCCTGACACCAATCACTGTCCCCTGACCCCAATCACAGGGTACTGACCCCAATCACAGACCCCAGACCTCAATCACAGACCCCACACCCCAATCACTGGGCCCTGACCCCACTCACTGGGCCCTGACACCAATCACTGGGCCCTGACACAAATCACTGGGCCCTGACCCCAATCACAGGGACCTGACCCCAATCACAGACCCCAGACCCCAATCACAGACCCCAGACCCCAATCACAAACCCCAGACCCCAAAAACAGACCCCAGACCCCAATCACAGGGCTCAGAACCCAATCGCAGACCCCAACCTCAATCACATACCCCAGAACCCAATCACACACCCCAGACCCAAATCACAGGCCCCAGACCACAATCACAGACCCCAGACACAATCACAGACCCCAGACGCCAATCACTGCGCCCAGACCCTATTCACAGATCCCAGACCCCAATAACAGACCGCAGACTCCAATCAATGACCCCAGACCCCAATCACAGGGCTCAGAATCCAATCACAGACCCCCAACCTTAATCACAGACCCCAGACGCCAATCACAGACCCCAGACCTCAATCACTGGGCCCAGACCTCAATCACTGGGCCCAGACCCCAATCACAGACCCCAGACCTCAATGACAGACCGCAGACCCCAATCACAGATCCAAGACCCCAATCACAGACCCCAGACCCCAATCACAGACCCCAGACCCCAATCACAGACCCCAGACCCCAATCACTGGGCACTGACCCCAAACAGACCCCAGACCCCAATCACAGACCCCAGACCCCAGTCACAGACCCCAGACACCAATCACAGACCCCAGACATCAATCACAGACCCCAGACCCCAATCACAGATCCCAGACACCAATCACTGGGCCCTGACCACAATCATTGGGCCCTGACCCCAATCACAGGGCCCTGACTCCAATCACAGACCCCAGACACCAATCACACGGCCCAGACCCCAATCACTGGGCCCTTATCCCAATCACTGGGCCCTGACACTAATCACAGACCCCAGACCCCAATCACTGTGCCCAGACGCCAATCACAGGGCCCTGACCCCAATTACAGACCCCTGACCCCAATCACAGCGCCCAGACCCCAATCACAGGGCCCTGACCCCAATCACAGACCGCTGACCCCAATCACAGGCCCATGACGCCAATCACTGTCTCCTGACCCCAATCACTGGGCCCAGACCCCAATCACCGGGCCCTGACCCCAATCACTGGGCCCTGACCCCAATCACTGGTCCCAGACCCCAATCACAGACCCCAGACCTCAATCACAGACCCCAGACCCCAATCACAGATCCCAGACACCAATCATTCGGCACTGACCCCAATCACTGCGCCCTGACCCCAATCACAGGGCCCTGACCCCAATCACAGACCGCAGACCGCAATCACAGAACCCAGACCCCAATCACAGGGCCCAGATCCCAATCACTGGGCCCTTATCACAATCACTGGGCCCAGACCCCAATCAGAGACCCCAGATCCCAATCACTGGGCCCAGACCTCTATCTCAGGGCCCTGACCCCAATCACAGAGCCCTGACCTCAATCACAGGGCCCAGACCCTAATCACAGTGCCCTGACATTAATCACAGACGCCTGACCCCAATCACAGGCCCCTGACCCCAATCACTGGGCCCTGACCACAATCACTGGGCCCTGACCCCAATCACTGGTCTCTGACCTCAATCACAGACCCCAGACCTCAATCACAGACCCCACACCCCAATCACTGGGCCCTGACCCCACTCACTGGGCCCTGACACCAATCACTGGGCTCTGACCCAAATCACTGGGCCCTGACCCCAATCACAGAATCCAGACCCCAATCACAGACCGCTGACCCCAATCACTAGGTCCTGACACCAATCACTATGCCCTGACCCCAATCACAGGGTACTGACCCCAATCACAGACCCCAGACCTCAATCACAGACCCCACACCCCAATCACTGGGCCCTGACCCCACTCACTGTGCCCTGACACCAATCACTGGGCCCTGACACAAATCACTGGGCCCTGACCCCAATCACAGGGACCTGACCCCAATCACAGACCCCCAACCTCAATCACAGACCCCAGACGCCAATCACAGACCCCAGACCCCAATCACTGGGCCCAGACCTCAATCACTGGGCCCAGACCCCAATCACAGTCCCCAGACCTCAATCACAGACCGCAGACCCCAATCACAGATCCAAGACCCCAATCACAGACCCCAGACCCCAATCACAGACCCCAGACCCCAATCACAGACCCCAGACCCCAATCACTGGGCACTGACCCAAAACAGACCCCAGACCCCAATCACAGACCCCAGACCCCAATCACAGACCCCAGACACCAATCACAGACCCCAGACATCAATCACAGACCCCAGACCACAATCACAGATCCCAGACACCAATCACTGGGCCCTGACCACAATCATTGGGCCCTGACCCCAATCACAGGGCCCTGACTCCAATCACAGACCCCAGACACCAATCACACGGCCCAGACCCCAATCACTGGTCCCTAATCCCAATCACTGGGCCCTGACACCAATCACAGACCCCAGACCCCAATCACTGTGCCCAGACGCCAATCACAGGGCCCTGACCCCAATTACAGACCCCTGACCCCAATCACAGCGCCCAGACCCCAATCACAGGGCCCTGACCCCAATCACAGACCGCTGACCCCAATCACAGGCCCATGACCCCAATCACTGTGCCCTGACCCCAATCACTGGGCCCAGACCCCAATCACCGGGCCCTGACCCCAATCACTGGGCCCTGACCCCAATCATGGTCCCTGACCCCAATCACAGTCCCCAGACTCCAATTACAGACCCCACACCCCAATCACTGGGCCCTGACCCCAACACGGGGCACAGACCCCAATCACTGGGCCATGACCCCAATCACTGGGCCCTGACACCAATCACTGGGCCCTGACCCAAATCACTGGGCCCTGACCCCAATCACAGACCCCAGACCCCAATCACAGACCCTAGACCCCAATCACTGGGGCCAGACCGCAATCACTGGGCCCAGACCCCAATCACAGACACCAGACCCCAATCACAGACGCCAGACACCAATCACTGGGCCCTGACCCCAATCACTGGGCCCTGACCCCAATCACAGGGACCTGACACCAATCACAGACCCCAGAACCCAATCACAGACCCCAGACCCGAATCACAAACCCCAGACCCCAAAAACAGATCCCAGACCCCAATCACAGGGCTCAGAACCCAATCACAGACCCCAACCACAATCACATACCCAGACACCAATCACAGACCCCTGTCACCAATCACAGGCCCCAGGCCCCAATCACAGACCCCAGACCCTAATCACAGAGCCCAGACCCCAATCACTGGGCCCAGACCCAATTCACAGACCCCAGACCCCAATCACCGACCACAGACCCCAATCACAGAACCCAGACACCAATCACAGGGCTCAGAACCCAATCACAGACCCCAACCTCAAACACAAACCCCAGACCCCAATCACAGACCCCAGACCCCAATCACAGACCCCTGACACCAATCACAGACCCCAGACCCCAATCAATGGGCCCAGACCCCAATCACAGACCCCAGACCTCAATCAAAGACCGCAGACCCCAATCACAGACCCCAGACCCCAATCACAGACCCCAGACCCCAATCACAGACCCCAGACCACAATCACAGATCCCAGACCTCAATCACAGGGCACTGACCCAAATCATAGATCCCAGACCTCTATCACAGACCGCAGACCCCAATCACAGACCCCAGACCCCAATCACAGACCCCAGACCCCAATCACAGACCCCAGACCTCAATCACAGACCCCAGACCCCAATCACAGATCCCAGACACCAATCATTCGGCACTGACCCCAATCACTGCGCCCTGACCCCAATCACAGGGCCCTGACCCCAATCACAGACCGCAGACCGCAATCACAGAACCCAGACCCCAATCACAGGGCCCAGACCCCAATCACTGGGCCCTTATCACAATCACTGGGCCCTGACCCCAATCAGAGACCCCAGATCACAATCACTGGGCCCAGACCCCTATCTCAGGGCCCTGACCCCAATCACAGAGCCCTGACCTCAATCACAGGGCCCAGACCCTAATCACAGTGCCCTGACACCAATCAAAGACGCCTGACCCCAATCACAGGCCCCTGACCCCAATCACTGGGCCCTGACTACAATCATTAGGCCCAGATCCCAATCACCGGGACCTGAACCCAATCACTGGGGCCTGACCCCAATCACTGGTCTCTGACCCCAATCACAGACCCCAGACCTCAATCACAGACCCCACACCCCAATCACTGGGCCCTGACCCCACTCACTGGGCCCTGACACCAATCACTGGGCTCTGACCCAAATCACTGGGCCCTGACCCCAATCACAGAACCCAGACCCAAATCACAGACCCCTGACCCCAATCACTAGGTCCTGACACCAATCACTGTGCCCTCACCCCAATCACAGGGTACTGACCCCAATCACAGACCCCAGACCTCAATCACAGACCCCACACCCCAATCACTGGGCCCTGACCCCACTCACTGGGCCCTGACACCAATCACTGGGCCCTGACACAAATCACTGGGCCCTGACCCCAATCACAGGGACCTGACCCCAATCACAGACCCCAGACCCCAATCACAAACCCCAGACCCCAATCACAAACCCCAGACCCCAAAAACAGACCCCAGACCCCAATCACAGGGCTCAGAACCCAATCACAGATCATAACCTCAATCACATACCCCAGAACACAATCACAGACCCCAGACCCAAATCACAGGCCCCAGACCACAATCACAGACCCCAGACACAATCACAGACCCCAGACGCCAATCACTGCGCCCAGACCCTATTCACAGATCCCAGACCCCAATAACAGACCGCAGACTCCAATCAATGACCCCAGACCCCAATCACAGGGCTCAGAATCCAATCACAGACCCCCAACCTCAATCACAGACCCCAGACGCCAATCACAGACCCCAGACCCCAATCACTGGGCCCAGACCTCAATCACTGGGCCCAGACCCCAATCACAGACCCCAGACCTCAATCACAGACCGCAGACCCCAATCACAGATCCAAGACCCCAATCACAGACCCCAGACCCCAATCACAGACCCCAGACCCCAATCACAGACCCCAGACCCCAATCACTGGGCACTGACCCCAAACAGACCCCAGACCCCAATCACAGACCCCAGACCCCAGTCACAGACCCCAGACACCAATCACAGACCCCAGACATCAATCACAGACCCCAGACCCCAATCACAGATCCCAGACACCAATCACTGGGCCCTGACCACAATCATTGGGCCCTGACCCCAATCACAGGGCCCTGACTCCAATCACAGACCCCAGACACCAATCACACGGCCCAGACCCCAATCACTGGGCCCTTATCCCAATCACTGGGCCCTGACACTAATCACAGACCCCAGACCCCAATCACTGTGCCCAGACGCCAATCACAGGGCCCTGACACCAATTACAGACCCCTGACCCCAATCACAGCGCCCAGACCCCAATCACAGGGCCCTGACCCCAATCACAGACCGCTGACCCCAATCACAGGCCCATGACGCCAATCACTGTCTCCTGACCCCAATCACTGGGCCCAGACCCCAATCACCGGGCCCTGACCCCAATCACTGGGCCCTGACCACAATCACTGGTCCCTGACCCCAATTACAGACCCCAGACCCCAATCACAGATCCCAGACACCAATCATTCGGCACTGACCCCAATCACTGCGCCCTGACCCCAATCACAGGGCCCTGACCCCAATCACAGACCGCAGACCGCAATCACAGAACCCAGACCCCAATCACAGGGCCCAGACCCCAATCACTGGGCCCTTATCACAATCACTGGGCCCTGACCCCAATCAGAGACCCCAGATCCCAATCACTGGGCCCAGACCCCTATCTCAGGGCCCTGACCCCAATCACAGAGCCCTGACCTCAATCACAGGGCTCAGACCCTAATCACAGTGCCCTGACACCAATCACAGACGCCTGACCCCAATCACAGGCCCCTGACCCCAATCACTGGGCCCTGACCACAATCATTAGGCCCAGATCCCAATCACCGGGACCTGAACCCAATCACTGTGGCCTGACCCCAATCACTGGTCTCTGACCCCAATCACAGATCCCAGACCTCAATCACAGACCCCACACCCCAATCACTGGGCCCTGACCCCACTCACTGGGCCCTGACACCAATCACTGGGCTCTGACCCAAATCACTGGGCCCTGACCCCAATCACAGAACCCAGACCCCAATCACAGACCCCTGACCCCAATCACTAGGTCCTGACACCAATCACTATGCCCTGACCCCAATCACAGGGTACTGACCCCAATCACAGACCCCAGACCTCAATCACAGACCCCACACCCCAATCACTGGGCCCTGACCCCACTCACTGGGCCCTGACACCAATCACTGGGCCCTGACACAAATCACTGGGCCCTGACCCCAATCACAGGGACCTGACCCCAATCACAGACCCCCAACCTCAATCACAGACCCCAGACGCCAATCACAGACCCCAGACCCCAATCACTGGGCCCAGACCTCAATCACTGGGCCCAGACCCCAATCACAGACCCCAGACCTCAATCACAGACCCCAGACCCCAATCACAGATCCAAGACCCCAATCACATACCCCAGACCCCAATCACAGACCCCAGACCCCAATCACAGACCCCAGACCCCAATCACTGGGCACTGACCCCAAACAGACCCCAGACCCCAATCACAGACCCCAGACCCCAATCACAGACCCCAGACACCAATCACAGACCCCAGACTTCAATCACAGACACCAGACCCCAATCACAGATCCCAGACACCAATCACTGGGCCCTGACCACAATCATTGGGCCCTGACCCAATCACAGGGCCCTGACTCCAATCACAGACCCCAGACACCAATCACACGGCCCAGACACCAATCACTGGGCCCTTATCCCAATCACTGGGCTCTGACACCAATCACAGACCCCAGACCCCAATCACTGTGCCCAGACGCCAATCACAGGGCCCTGACCCCAATTCCAGACCCCTGACCCCAATCACAGCGCCCAGACCCCAATCACAGGGCCCTGACCCCAATCACAGACCGCTGACCCCAATCACAGGCCCATGACCCCAATCACTGTGCCCTGACCCCAATCACTGGGCCCAGACCCCAATCACCGGGCCCTGACCCCAATCACTGGGCCCTGACCCCAATCATGGTCCCTGACCCCAATCACAGTCCCCAGACTCCAATTACAGACCCCACACCCCAATCACTGGGCCCTGACCCCAACACGGGGCACAGACCCCAATCACTGGGCCCTGACACCAATCACTGGGCCCTGACACAAATCACTGGGCCCTGACCCCAATCACAGGGACCTGACCCCAATCACAGACCCCAGACCCCAATCACAGACCCCAGACCCCAATCACAAACCCCAGACCCCAAAAACAGACCCCAGACCCCAATCACAGGGCTCAGAACCCAATCGCAGACCCCAACCTCAATCACATACCCCAGAACCCAATCACACACCCCAGACCCAAATCACAGGCCCCAGACCACAATCACAGACCCCAGACACAATCACAGACCCCAGACGCCAATCGCTGCGCCCAGACCCTATTCACAGATCCCAGACCCCAATAACAGACCGCAGACTCCAATCAATGACCCCAGACCCCAATCACAGGGCTCAGAATCCAATCACAGACCCCCAACCTTAATCACAGACCCCAGACGCCAATCACAGACCCCAGACCTCAATCACTGGGCCCAGACCTCAATCACTGGGCCCAGACCCCAATCACAGACCCCAGACCTCAATGACAGACCGCAGACCCCAATCACAGATCCAAGACCCCAATCACAGACCCCAGACCCCAATCACAGACCCCAGACCCCAATCACAGACCCCAGACCCCAATCACTGGGCACTGACCCCAAACAGACCCCAGACCCCAATCACAGACCCCAGACCCCAGTCACAGACCCCAGACACCAATCACAGACCCCAGACATCAATCACAGACCCCAGACCCCAATCACAGATCCCAGACACCAATCACTGGGCCCTGACCACAATCATTGGGCCCTGACCCCAATCACAGGGCCCTGACTCCAATCACAGACCCCAGACACCAATCACACGGCCCAGACCCCAATCACTGGGCCCTTATCCCAATCACTGGGCCCTGACACTAATCACAGACCCCAGACCCCAATCACTGTGCCCAGACGCCAATCACAGGGCCCTGACCCCAATTACAGACCCCTGACCCCAATCACAGCGCCCAGACCCCAATCACAGGGCCCTGACCCCAATCACAGACCGCTGACCCCAATCACAGGCCCATGACGCCAATCACTGTCTCCTGACCCCAATCACTGGGCCCAGACCCCAATCACCGGGCCCTGACCCCAATCACTGGGCCCTGACCCCAATCACTGGTCCCAGACCCCAATCACAGACCCCAGACCTCAATCACAGACCCCAGACCCCAATCACAGATCCCAGACACCAATCATTCGGCACTGACCCCAATCACTGCGCCCTGACCCCAATCACAGGGCCCTGACCCCAATCACAGACCGCAGACCGCAATCACAGAACCCAGACCCCAATCACAGGGCCCAGATCCCAATCACTGGGCCCTTATCACAATCACTGGGCCCAGACCCCAATCAGAGACCCCAGATCCCAATCACTGGGCCCAGACCTCTATCTCAGGGCCCTGACCCCAATCACAGAGCCCTGACCTCAATCACAGGGCCCAGACCCTAATCACAGTGCCCTGACATTAATCACAGACGCCTGACCCCAATCACAGGCCCCTGACCCCAATCACTGGGCCCTGACCACAATCACTGGGCCCTGACCCCAATCACTGGTCTCTGACCTCAATCACAGACCCCAGACCTCAATCACAGACCCCACACCCCAATCACTGGGCCCTGACCCCACTCACTGGGCCCTGACACCAATCACTGGGCTCTGACCCAAATCACTGGGCCCTGACCCCAATCACAGAATCCAGACCCCAATCACAGACCGCTGACCCCAATCACTAGGTCCTGACACCAATCACTATGCCCTGACCCCAATCACAGGGTACTGACCCCAATCACAGACCCCAGACCTCAATCACAGACCCCACACCCCAATCACTGGGCCCTGACCCCACTCACTGTGCCCTGACACCAATCACTGGGCCCTGACACAAATCACTGGGCCCTGACCCCAATCACAGGGACCTGACCCCAATCACAGACCCCCAACCTCAATCACAGACCCCAGACGCCAATCACAGACCCCAGACCCCAATCACTGGGCCCAGACCTCAATCACTGGGCCCAGACCCCAATCACAGTCCCCAGACCTCAATCACAGACCGCAGACCCCAATCACAGATCCAAGACCCCAATCACAGACCCCAGACCCCAATCACAGACCCCAGACCCCAATCACAGACCCCAGACCCCAATCACTGGGCACTGACCCAAAACAGACCCCAGACCCCAATCACAGACCCCAGACCCCAATCACAGACCCCAGACACCAATCACAGACCCCAGACATCAATCACAGACCCCAGACCACAATCACAGATCCCAGACACCAATCACTGGGCCCTGACCACAATCATTGGGCCCTGACCCCAATCACAGGGCCCTGACTCCAATCACAGACCCCAGACACCAATCACACGGCCCAGACCCCAATCACTGGTCCCTAATCCCAATCACTGGGCCCTGACACCAATCACAGACCCCAGACCCCAATCACTGTGCCCAGACGCCAATCACAGGGCCCTGACCCCAATTACAGACCCCTGACCCCAATCACAGCGCCCAGACCCCAATCACAGGGCCCTGACCCCAATCACAGACCGCTGACCCCAATCACAGGCCCATGACCCCAATCACTGTGCCCTGACCCCAATCACTGGGCCCAGACCCCAATCACCGGGCCCTGACCCCAATCACTGGGCCCTGACCCCAATCATGGTCCCTGACCCCAATCACAGTCCCCAGACTCCAATTACAGACCCCACACCCCAATCACTGGGCCCTGACCCCAACACGGGGCACAGACCCCAATCACTGGGCCATGACCCCAATCACTGGGCCCTGACACCAATCACTGGGCCCTGACCCAAATCACTGGGCCCTGACCCCAATCACAGACCCCAGACCCCAATCACAGACCCTAGACCCCAATCACTGGGGCCAGACCGCAATCACTGGGCCCAGACCCCAATCACAGACACCAGACCCCAATCACAGACGCCAGACACCAATCACTGGGCCCTGACCCCAATCACTGGGCCCTGACCCCAATCACAGGGACCTGACACCAATCACAGACCCCAGAACCCAATCACAGACCCCAGACCCGAATCACAAACCCCAGACCCCAAAAACAGATCCCAGACCCCAATCACAGGGCTCAGAACCCAATCACAGACCCCAACCACAATCACATACCCAGACACCAATCACAGACCCCTGTCACCAATCACAGGCCCCAGGCCCCAATCACAGACCCCAGACCCCAATCACAGAGCCCAGACCCCAATCACTGGGCCCAGACCCAATTCACAGACCCCAGACCCCAATCACCGACCACAGACCCCAATCACAGAACCCAGACACCAATCACAGGGCTCAGAACCCAATCACAGACCCCAACCTCAAACACAAACCCCAGACCCCAATCACAGACCCCAGACCCCAATCACAGACCCCTGACACCAATCACAGACCCCAGACCCCAATCAATGGGCCCAGACCCCAATCACAGACCCCAGACCTCAATCAAAGACCGCAGACCCCAATCACAGACCCCAGACCCCAATCACAGACCCCAGACCCCAATCACAGACCCCAGACCACAATCACAGATCCCAGACCTCAATCACAGGGCACTGACCCAAATCATAGATCCCAGACCTCTATCACAGACCGCAGACCCCAATCACAGACCCCAGACCCCAATCACAGACCCCAGACCCCAATCACAGACCCCAGACCTCAATCACAGACCCCAGACCCCAATCACAGATCCCAGACACCAATCATTCGGCACTGACCCCAATCACTGCGCCCTGACCCCAATCACAGGGCCCTGACCCCAATCACAGACCGCAGACCGCAATCACAGAACCCAGACCCCAATCACAGGGCCCAGACCCCAATCACTGGGCCCTTATCACAATCACTGGGCCCTGACCCCAATCAGAGACCCCAGATCACAATCACTGGGCCCAGACCCCTATCTCAGGGCCCTGACCCCAATCACAGAGCCCTGACCTCAATCACAGGGCCCAGACCCTAATCACAGTGCCCTGACACCAATCAAAGACGCCTGACCCCAATCACAGGCCCCTGACCCCAATCACTGGGCCCTGACTACAATCATTAGGCCCAGATCCCAATCACCGGGACCTGAACCCAATCACTGGGGCCTGACCCCAATCACTGGTCTCTGACCCCAATCACAGACCCCAGACCTCAATCACAGACCCCACACCCCAATCACTGGGCCCTGACCCCACTCACTGGGCCCTGACACCAATCACTGGGCTCTGACCCAAATCACTGGGCCCTGACCCCAATCACAGAACCCAGACCCCAATCACAGACCCCTGACCCCAATCACTAGGTCCTGACACCAATCACTGTGCCCTCACCCCAATCACAGGGTACTGACCCCAATCACAGACCCCAGACCTCAATCACAGACCCCACACCCCAATCACTGGGCCCTGACCCCACTCACTGGGCCCTGACACCAATCACTGGGCCCTGACACAAATCACTGGGCCCTGACCCCAATCACAGGGACCTGACACCAATCACAGACCCCAGACCCCAATCACAAACCCCAGACCCCAATCACAAACCCCAGACCCCAAAAACAGACCCCAGACCCCAATCACAGGGCTCAGAACCCAATCACAGATCATAACCTCAATCACATACCCCAGAACACAATCACAGACCCCAGACCCAAATCACAGGCCCCAGACCACAATCACAGACCCCAGACACAATCACAGACCCCAGACGCCAATCACTGCGCCCAGACCCTATTCACAGATCCCAGACCCCAATAACAGACCGCAGACTCCAATCAATGACCCCAGACCCCAATCACAGGGCTCAGAATCCAATCACAGACCCCCAACCTCAATCACAGACCCCAGACGCCAATCACAGACCCCAGACCCCAATCACTGGGCCCAGACCTCAATCACTGGGCCCAGACCCCAATCACAGACCCCAGACCTCAATCACAGACCGCAGACCCCAATCACAGATCCAAGACCCCAATCACAGACCCCAGACCCCAATCACAGACCCCAGACCCCAATCACAGACCCCAGACCCCAATCACTGGGCACTGACCCCAAACAGACCCCAGACCCCAATCACAGACCCCAGACCCCAGTCACAGACCCCAGACACCAATCACAGACCCCAGACATCAATCACAGACCCCAGACCCCAATCACAGATCCCAGACACCAATCACTGGGCCCTGACCACAATCATTGGGCCCTGACCCCAATCACAGGGCCCTGACTCCAATCACAGACCCCAGACACCAATCACACGGCCCAGACCCCAATCACTGGGCCCTTATCCCAATCACTGGGCCCTGACACTAATCACAGACCCCAGACCCCAATCACTGTGCCCAGACGCCAATCACAGGGCCCTGACACCAATTACAGACCCCTGACCCCAATCACAGCGCCCAGACCCCAATCACAGGGCCCTGACCCCAATCACAGACCGCTGACCCCAATCACAGGCCCATGACGCCAATCACTGTCTCCTGACCCCAATCACTGGGCCCAGACCCCAATCACCGGGCCCTGACCCCAATCACTGGGCCCTGACCACAATCACTGGTCCCTGACCCCAATTACAGACCCCAGACCCCAATCACAGATCCCAGACACCAATCATTCGGCACTGACCCCAATCACTGCGCCCTGACCCCAATCACAGGGCCCTGACCCCAATCACAGACCGCAGACCGCAATCACAGAACCCAGACCCCAATCACAGGGCCCAGACCCCAATCACTGGGCCCTTATCACAATCACTGGGCCCTGACCCCAATCAGAGACCCCAGATCCCAATCACTGGGCCCAGACCCCTATCTCAGGGCCCTGACCCCAATCACAGAGCCCTGACCTCAATCACAGGGCTCAGACCCTAATCACAGTGCCCTGACACCAATCACAGACGCCTGACCCCAATCACAGGCCCCTGACCCCAATCACTGGGCCCTGACCACAATCATTAGGCCCAGATCCCAATCACCGGGACCTGAACCCAATCACTGTGGCCTGACCCCAATCACTGGTCTCTGACCCCAATCACAGATCCCAGACCTCAATCACAGACCCCACACCCCAATCACTGGGCCCTGACCCCACTCACTGGGCCCTGACACCAATCACTGGGCTCTGACCCAAATCACTGGGCCCTGACCCCAATCACAGAACCCAGACCCCAATCACAGACCCCTGACCCCAATCACTAGGTCCTGACACCAATCACTATGCCCTGACCCCAATCACAGGGTACTGACCCCAATCACAGACCCCAGACCTCAATCACAGACCCCACACCCCAATCACTGGGCCCTGACCCCACTCACTGGGCCCTGACACCAATCACTGGGCCCTGACACAAATCACTGGGCCCTGACCCCAATCACAGGGACCTGACCCCAATCACAGACCCCCAACCTCAATCACAGACCCCAGACGCCAATCACAGACCCCAGACCCCAATCACTGGGCCCAGACCTCAATCACTGGGCCCAGACCCCAATCACAGACCCCAGACCTCAATCACAGACCGCAGACCCCAATCACAGATCCAAGACCCCAATCACATACCCCAGACCCCAATCACAGACCCCAGACCCCAATCACAGACCCCAGACCCCAATCACTGGGCACTGACCCCAAACAGACCCCAGACCCCAATCACAGACCCCAGACCCCAATCACAGACCCCAGACACCAATCACAGACCCCAGACTTCAATCACAGACACCAGACCCCAATCACAGATCCCAGACACCAATCACTGGGCCCTGACCACAATCATTGGGCCCTGACCCAATCACAGGGCCCTGACTCCAATCACAGACCCCAGACACCAATCACACGGCCCAGACACCAATCACTGGGCCCTTATCCCAATCACTGGGCTCTGACACCAATCACAGACCCCAGACCCCAATCACTGTGCCCAGACGCCAATCACAGGGCCCTGACCCCAATTCCAGACCCCTGACCCCAATCACAGCGCCCAGACCCCAATCACAGGGCCCTGACCCCAATCACAGACCGCTGACCCCAATCACAGGCCCATGACCCCAATCACTGTGCCCTGACCCCAATCACTGGGCCCAGACCCCAATCACCGGGCCCTGACCCCAATCACTGGGCCCTGACCCCAATCATGGTCCCTGACCCCAATCACAGTCCCCAGACTCCAATTACAGACCCCACACCCCAATCACTGGGCCCTGACCCCAACACGGGGCACAGACCCCAATCACTGGGCCATGACCCCAATCACTGGGCCCTGACACCAATCACTGGGCCCTGACCCAAATCACTGGGCCCTGACCCCAATCACAGACCCCAGACCCCAATCACAGACCCTAGACCCCAATCACTGGGGCCAGACCGCAATCACTGGGCCCAGACCCCAATCACAGACACCAGACCCCAATCACAGACGCCAGACACCAATCACTGGGCCCTGACCCCAATCACTGGGCCCTGACCCCAATCACAGGGACCTGACACCAATCACAGACCCCAGAACCCAATCCCAGACCCCAGACCCGAATCACAAACCCCAGACCCCAAAAACAGATCCCAGACCCCAATCACAGGGCTCAGAACCCAATCACAGACCCCAACCACAATCACATACCCCAGACACCAATCACAGACCCCAGTCACCAATCACAGGCCCCAGGCCCCAATCACAGACCCCAGACCCCAATCACAGAGCCCAGACCCCAATCACTGGGCCCAGACCCAATTCACAGACCCCAGACCCCAATCACCGACCACAGACCCCAATCACAGAACCCAGACACCAATCACAGGGCTCAGAACCCAATCACAGACCCCAACCTCAAACACAAACCCCAGACCCCAATCACAGACCCCAGACCCCAATCACAGACCCCTGACACCAATCACAGACCCCAGACCCCAATCAATGGGCCCAGACCCCAATCACAGACCCCAGACCTCAATCAAAGACCGCAGACCCCAATCACAGACCCCAGACCCCAATCACAGACCCCAGACCCCAATCACAGACCCCAGACCACAATCACAGATCCCAGACCTCAATCACAGGGCACTGACCCAAATCATAGATCCCAGACCTCTATCACAGACCGCAGACCCCAATCACAGACCCCAGACCCCAATCACAGACCCCAGACCCCAATCACAGACCCCAGACCTCAATCACAGACCCCAGACCCCAATCACAGATCCCAGACACCAATCATTCGGCACTGACCCCAATCACTGCGCCCTGACCCCAATCACAGGGCCCTGACCCCAATCACAGACCGCAGACCGCAATCACAGAACCCAGACCCCAATCACAGGGCCCAGACCCCAATCACTGGGCCCTTATCACAATCACTGGGCCCTGACCCCAATCAGAGACCCCAGATCACAATCAC
Organism: Pristiophorus japonicus; assembly: GCF_044704955.1. Taxonomy (NCBI): domain Eukaryota; kingdom Metazoa; phylum Chordata; class Chondrichthyes; family Pristiophoridae; genus Pristiophorus; species Pristiophorus japonicus. The sequence goes on from NC_092011.1 coordinate 6,852,397, forward strand.
TGGGCCCAGACCCCTATCTCAGGGCCCTGACCCCAATCACAGAGCCCTGACCTCAATCACAGGGCCCAGACCCTAATCACAGTGCCCTGACACCAATCAAAGACGCCTGACCCCAATCACAGGCCCCTGACCCCAATCACTGGACCCTGACCACAATCATTAGGCCCAGATCCCAATCACCGGGACCTGAACCCAATCACTGGGGCCTGACCCCAATCACTGGTCTCTGACCCCAATCACAGACCCCAGACCTCAATCACAGACCCCACACCCCAATCACTGGGCCCTGACCCCACTCACTGGGCCCTGACACCAATCACTGGGCTCTGACCCAAATCACTGGGCCCTGACCCCAATCACAGAACCCAGACCCCAATCACAGACCCCTGACCCCAATCACTAGGTCCTGACACCAATCACTGTGCCCTCACCCCAATCACAGGGTACTGACCCCAATCACAGACCCCAGACCTCAATCACAGACCCCACACCCCAATCACTGGGCCCTGACCCCACTCACTGGGCCCTGACACCAATCACTGGGCCCTGACACAAATCACTGGGCCCTGACCCCAATCACAGGGACCTGACCCCAATCACAGACCCCAGACCCCAATCACAAACCCCAGACCCCAATCACAAACCCCAGACCCCAAAAACAGACCCCAGACCCCAATCACAGGGCTCAGAACCCAATCACAGATCATAACCTCAATCACATACCCCAGAACACAATCACAGACCCCAGACCCAAATCACAGGCCCCAGACCACAATCACAGACCCCAGACACAATCACAGACCCCAGACGCCAATCACTGCGCCCAGACCCTATTCACAGATCCCAGACCCCAATAACAGACCGCAGACTCCAATCAATGACCCCAGACCCCAATCACAGGGCTCAGAATCCAATCACAGACCCCCAACCTCAATCACAGACCCCAGACGCCAATCACAGACCCCAGACCCCAATCACTGGGCCCAGACCTCAATCACTGGGCCCAGACCCCAATCACAGACCCCAGACCTCAATCACAGACCGCAGACCCCAATCACAGATCCAAGACCCCAATCACAGACCCCAGACCCCAATCACAGACCCCAGACCCCAATCACAGACCCCAGACCCCAATCACTGGGCACTGACCCCAAACAGACCCCAGACCCCAATCACAGACCCCAGACCCCAGTCACAGATCCCAGAACCAATCACAGACCCCAGACATCAATCACAGACCCCAGACACCAATCACAGATCCCAGACACCAATCACTGGGCCCTGACCACAATCATTGGGCCCTGACCCCAATCACAGGGCCCTGACTCCAATCACAGACCCCAGACACCAATCACACGGCCCTGACCCCAATCACTGGGCCCTTATCCCAATCACTGGGCCCTGACACTAATCACAGACCCCAGACCCCAATCACTGTGCCCAGACGCCAATCACAGGGCCCTGACCCCAATTACAGACCCCTGACCCCAATCACAGCGCCCAGACCCCAATCACAGGGCCCTGACCCCAATCACAGACCGCTGACCCCAATCACAGGCCCATGACGCCAATCACTGTCTCCTGACCCCAATCACTGGGCCCAGACCCCAATCACCGGGCCCTGACCCCAATCACTGGGCCCTGACCACAATCACTGGTCCCTGACCCCAATTACAGACCCCAGACCCCAATCACAGATCCCAGACACCAATCATTCGGCACTGACCCCAATCACTGCGCCCTGACCCCAATCACAGGGCCCTGACCCCAATCACAGACCGCAGACCGCAATCACAGAACCCAGACCCCAATCACAGGGCCCAGACCCCAATCACTGGGCCCTTATCACAATCACTGGGCCCTGACCCCAATCAGAGACCCCAGATCCCAATCACTGGGCCCAGACCCCTATCTCAGGGCCCTGACCCCAATCACAGAGCCCTGACCTCAATCACAGGGCTCAGACCCTAATCACAGTGCCCTGACACCAATCACAGACGCCTGACCCCAATCACAGGCCCCTGACCCCAATCACTGGGCCCTGACCACAATCATTAGGCCCAGATCCCAATCACCGGGACCTGAACCCAATCACTGTGGCCTGACCCCAATCACTGGTCTCTGACCCCAATCACAGATCCCAGACCTCAATCACAGACCCCACACCCCAATCACTGGGCCCTGACCCCACTCACTGGGCCCTGACACCAATCACTGGGCTCTGACCCAAATCACTGGGCCCTGACCCCAATCACAGAACCCAGACCCCAATCACAGACCCCTGACCCCAATCACTAGGTCCTGACACCAATCACTATGCCCTGACCCCAATCACAGGGTACTGACCCCAATCACAGACCCCAGACCTCAATCACAGACCCCACACCCCAATCACTGGGCCCTGACCCCACTCACTGGGCCCTGACACCAATCACTGGGCCCTGACACAAATCACTGGGCCCTGACCCCAATCACAGGGACCTGACCCCAATCACAGACCCCCAACCTCAATCACAGACCCCAGACGCCAATCACAGACCCCAGACCCCAATCACTGGGCCCAGACCTCAATCACTGGGCCCAGACCCCAATCACAGACCCCAGACCTCAATCACAGACCGCAGACCCCAATCACAGATCCAAGACCCCAATCACATACCCCAGACCCCAATCACAGACCCCAGACCCCAATCACAGACCCCAGACCCCAATCACTGGGCACTGACCCCAAACAGACCCCAGACCCCAATCACAGACCCCAGACCCCAATCACAGACCCCAGACACCAATCACAGACCCCAGACTTCAATCACAGACACCAGACCCCAATCACAGATCCCAGACACCAATCACTGGGCCCTGACCACAATCATTGGGCCCTGACCCAATCACAGGGCCCTGACTCCAATCACAGACCCCAGACACCAATCACACGGCCCAGACACCAATCACTGGGCCCTTATCCCAATCACTGGGCTCTGACACCAATCACAGACCCCAGACCCCAATCACTGTGCCCAGACGCCAATCACAGGGCCCTGACCCCAATTCCAGACCCCTGACCCCAATCACAGCGCCCAGACCCCAATCACAGGGCCCTGACCCCAATCACAGACCGCTGACCCCAATCACAGGCCCATGACCCCAATCACTGTGCCCTGACCCCAATCACTGGGCCCAGACCCCAATCACCGGGCCCTGACCCCAATCACTGGGCCCTGACCCCAATCATGGTCCCTGACCCCAATCACAGTCCCCAGACTCCAATTACAGACCCCACACCCCAATCACTGGGCCCTGACCCCAACAGGGGGCACAGATCCCAATCACTGGGCCATGACCCCAATCACTGGGCCCTGACACCAATCACTGGGCCCTGACCCAAATCACTGGGCCCTGACCCCAATCACAGACCCCAGACCCCAATCACAGACCATAGACCCCAATCACTGGGGCCAGACCGCAATCACTGGGCCCAGACCCCAATCACAGACACCAGACCCGAATCACAGACGCCAGACACCAATCACTGGGCCCTGACCCCAATCACTGGGCCCTGACCCCAATCACAGGGACCTGACACCAATCACAGACCCCAGACCCCAATCACAGACCCCAGACCCGAATCACAAACCCCAGACCCCAAAAACAGATCGCAGACCCCAATCACAAGGCTCAGAACCCAATCACAGACCCCAACCACAATCACATACCCCAGACACCAATCACAGACCCCAGTCACCAATCACAGGCCCCAGGCCCCAATCACAGACCCCAGACACCAATCACAGACCCCAGACCCCAATCACTGGGCCCAGACCCAATTCACAGACCCCAGACTCCAATCACCGACCACAGACCCCAATCACAGAACCCAGACACCAATCACAGGGCTCAGAACCCAATCACAGACCCCAACCTCAAACACAAACCCTAGACCCCAATCACAGACCCCAGACCCCAATCACAGACCCCTGACACCAATCACAGACCCCAGACCCCAATCAATGGGCCCAGACCTCAATCACAGACCCCAGACCTCAATCAAAGACCGCAGACCCCAATCACAGACCCCAGACCCCAATCACAGACCCCAGACCCCAATCACAGACCCCAGACCACAATCACAGATCCCAGAACTCAATTACAGGGCACTGACCCAAATCATAGATCCCAGACCTCTATCACAGACCACAGACCCCAATCACAGACCCCAGACCCCAATCACAGACCCCAGACCCCAATCACAGACCCCAGACCTCAATCACAGACCCCAGACCCCAATCACAGATCCCAGACACCAATCATTCGGCACTGACCCCAATCACTGCGCCCTGACCCCAATCACAGGGCCCTGACCCCAATCACAGACCGCAGACCGCAATCACAGAACCCAGACCCCAATCACAGGGCCCAGACCCCAATCACTGGGCCCTTATCACAATCACTGGGCCCTGACCCCAATCAGAGACCCCAGATCACAATCACTGGGCCCAGACCCCTATCTCAGGGCCCTGACCCCAATCACAGAGCCCTGACCTCAATCACAGGGCCCAGACCCTAATCACAGTGCCCTGACACCAATCACAGACGCCTGACCCCAATCACAGGCCCCTGACCCCAATCACTGGGCCCTGACCACAATCATTGGGACCAGATCCCAATCACCGGGACCTGAACCCAATCACTGGGGCCTGACCCCAATCACTGGTCTCTGACACCAATCACAGACCCCAGACCTCAATCACATACCCCACACCCCAATCACTGGGCCCTGACCCCACTCACTGGGCCCTGACACCAATCACTGGGCTCTGACCCAAATCACTGGGCCCTGACCCCAATCACAGAACCCAGACCCCAATCACAGATCCCTGACCCCAATCACTAGGTCCTGACACCAATCACTGTGCCCTGACCCCAATCACAGGGTACTGACCCCAATCACAGACCCCAGACCTAAATCACAGACCCCACACCCCAATCACTGGGCCCTGACCCCACGCACTGGGCCCTGACACCAATCACTGGGCCCTGACACAAATCACTGGGCCCTGACCCCAATCACAGGGACCTGACCCCAATCACAGACCCCAGACCCCAATCACAGACCCCAGACCCCAAACACAAACCCCAGACCCCAAAAACAGACCCCAGACCCCAATCACTGGGTTCAGAACCCAATCACAGACCCCAACCTCAATCACATACCCCAGAACCCAATCACAGACCCCAGACCCAAATCACAGGCCCCAGACCACAATCACAGACCCCAGACACAATCACAGACCCCAGACGCCAATCACTGCGCCCAGACCCTATTCACAGATCCCAGACCCCAATAACAGATCGCAGACTCCAATCAATGACCCCAGACCCCAATCACAGGGCTCAGAATCCAATCACAGACCCCCAACCTCAATCACAGACCCCAGACGCCAATCACAGACCCCAGACACCAATCACTGGGCCCAGACCTCAATCACTGGGCCCAGACCCCAATCACAGACCCCAGACCTCAATCACAGACCGCAGACCCCAATCACAGATCCAAGACCCCAATCACAGACCCCAGACCTCAATCACAGACCCCAGACATCAACAATCACAGATCCCAGACACCAATCACTGGGCCCTGACCACAATCATTGGGCCCTGACCCCAATCACAGGGCCCTGACTCCAATCACAGACCCCAGACACCAATCACACGGCCCAGACCCCAATCACTGGGCCCTTATCCCAATCACTGGGCCCTGACACCAATCACAGACCCCAGACCCCAATCACTGTGCCCAGACGCCAATCACAGGGCCCTGACCCCAATCACAGACCGCTGATCCCAATCACAGGCCCATGACGCCAATCACTGTCTCCTGACCCCAATCACTGGGCCCAGACCCCAATCACCGGGCCCTGACCCCAATCACTGGGCCCTGACCCCAATCACTGGTCGCTGACCCCAATCGCAGTCCCCAGACTCCAATTACAGACCCCACACCCCAATCACTGGGCCCTGACCTCAAACATGGGGCACAGACCCCAATCACTGGGCCATGACCCCAATCACTGGGCCCTGACACCAATCACTGGGCACTGACCCAAATCACTGGGCCCTGACCCCAATCTCAGACCCCAGACCCCAATCACATACCCTAGACCCCAATCACTCGGGCCAGACCGCAATCACTGGGCCCAGACCCCAATCACAGACACCAGACCCCAATCACAGACGCCAGACACCAATCACTGGGCCCTGACCCCAATCACTGGGCCCTGACCCCAATCACAGGGACCTGACACCAATCACAGACCCCAGACCCCAATCACAGACCGCAGACCCGAATCACAAACCCCAGACCCCAAAAACAGATCCCAGACCCCAATCACAGGGCTCAGAATCCAATCACAGACCCCAACCGCAATCACATACCCCAGACACCAATCACAGACCCCAGACACCAATCACAGGCCCCAGGCCCCAATCACAGACCCCAGACCCCAATCACAGACCCCAGACCCCAATCACTGGGCCCAGACCCCATTCACAAACCCCAGACCCCAATCACCGACCACAGACCCCAATCACAGACACCAGACACCAATCACAGGGCTCAGAACCCAATCACAGACCCCAACCTCAAACACAAACCCCAGACCCCAATCACAGACCCCAGACCCCAATCACAGACCCCTGACACCAATCACAGACCCCAGACTCCAATCAATGGGCCCAGACCACAATCACAGACCCTAGACCTCAATCAAAGACCGCAGACCCCAATCACAGACCCCAGACCCCAATCACAGACCCCAGACCCCAATCACAGACCCCAGACCACAATCACAGATCCCAGACCTCAATTACAGGGCACTGAGCCAAATCATAGATCCCAGACCTCTATCACAGACCGCAGACCCCAATCACAGACCCCAGACTCCAATCACAGACCCCAGACCCCAATCACAGACCCCAGACCTCAATCAGAGACCCCAGACCCCAATCACAGATCCCAGACACCAATCATTCGGCACTGACCCCAATCACTGCGCCCTGACCCCAATCACAGGGCCCTGACCCCAATCACAGACCGCAGACCGCAATCACAGAACCCAGACCCCAATCACAGGGCCCAGACCCCAATCACTGGGCCCTTATCACAATCACTGGGCCCTGACCCCAATCAGAGACCCCAGATCCCAATCACTGGGCCCAGACCCCTATCTCAGGGCCCTGACCCCAATCACAGAGCCCTGACCTCAATCACAGGGCCCAGACCCTAATCACAGTGCCCTGACACCAATCACAGACGCCTGACCCCAATCACAGGCCCCTGACCCCAATCACTGGGCGCTGACCACAATCATTAGGCCCAGCTCCCAATCACCGGGACCTGAACCCAATCACTGGGCCCTGACCCCAAACACTGGTCTCTGACCCCAATCACAGACCCCAGACCTCAATCACAGACCCCACACCCCAATCACTGGGCCCTGACCCCACTCACTGGGCCCTAACAACAATCACTGGGCTCTGACCCAAATCACTGGGCCCTGACCCCAATCACAGAACCCAGACCCCAATCGCAGACCCCTGACCCCAATCACTAGGTCCTGACACCAATCACTGGGCCCTGACCCCAATCACAGGGTCCTGACCCCAATCACAGACCCCAGACCTCAAACACAGACCCCACACCACAATCACTGGGCCCTGACCCCACTCACTGGGCCCTGACACCAATCACTGGGCCCTGACCCAAATCACTGGGCCCTGACCCCAATCACAGAACCCAGACCCCAATCACAGACCCCTGACCCCACTCACTGGGCCCTGACACCAATCACTGGGCCCTGACCCAAATCACTGGGCCCTGACCCCAATCACAGACCCCAGACAGAATCACTGGGCCCTGACCCCAATCACTGGGCCCTTACCCAATCACAGGGACCTGACCACAATCACAGACCCCAGACCCCAATCACAGACCCCAGACCCCAATCACAAACCCCAGACCCCAAAAACAGACCCCAGACCCCAATCACAGGGCTCAGAACCCAATCCCAGACCCCAACCTCAATCACATACCCCAGAACCCAATCACAGACCCCAGACCCAAATCACAGGCCCCATACCACAATCACAGACCCCAGACCCAATCACAGACCCCAGACGCCAATCACTGAGCCCAGACCCCAATCACTGGGCCCAGACCCCAATCACAGACCCCAGACCTCAATCACAGACCACAGACCCCAATCACAGATCCAAGACCCCAATCACAGACCCCAATCACAGACCCCAGACCTCAATCACAGACCCCAGACCCCAATCACTGGGCACTGACCCCAATCACAGACCCCAGACCTCAATCACAGACCCCAGACCCCAATCACAGACCCCGGACACCAATCACAGACCACAGACCTCAATCACAGACCCCAGACCCCAATCACAGATCCCAGACACCAATCACTGGGCCCTGACCACAATCATTGGGCCCTGACCCCAATCACAGGGCCCTGACTCCAATCACAGACCCCAGACACCAATCACACGGCCCAGACCCCAATAACTGGGCCCTTATCCCAATCACTGGGCCCTGACACCAATCACAGACCCCAGACCCCAATCACTGTGCCCAGACGCCAATCACAGGGCCCTGACCCCAATTACAGATCCCTGACACCAATCACAGCGCCCAGACTCCAATCACAGGGCCCTGATCCAATCACAGACCGCTGACCCCAATCACAGGCCCATGACCCCAATCACTGGTCCCTGACCCCAATCACAGTGCCCAGAGCCCAATCACAGACCCCACACCCCAATCACTGGGCCCTGATCCCAAACACGGGGCACAGACCCCAATCACAGGGCCATGAAAACAATCACTGGGCCCTGACACCAATCACTGGGCCCTGACCCAAATCACTGGGCTCTGACCCCAATCACAGAACCAAGACCCCAAGCACAGACCCTAGACCCCAATCACTGGGCCCAGACCCCAATCACTGGGCCCAGACCCCAATCACAGACACCAGACCCCAATCACAGACGCCAGACACCAATCACTGGGCCCTGACCCCAATCACTGGGCCCTGACCCCAATCACAGGGACCTGACACCAATCACAGACCCCAGACCCAAATCACAGACCCCAGACCCGAATCCAAACCCCTGACCACAAAAACAGATCCCAGACCCCAATCACAGGGCTCAGAACCCAATCACAGACCCCAACGACAATCACATACCCCAGACCCCAATCACAGACCCCAGACCCCAATCACAGGCCCCAGACCCCAATCACAGACCCCAGACCCCAATCACAGACCCCAGACCCCAATCACTGGGCCCAGACTCCATTCACAGACCCCAGACCACAATCACCGACCGCAGAGCCCAATCACAGACCCCAGACACCAATCACAGGGCTCAGAACCCAATCACAGAACCCAACCTCAATCACAAACCCCAGACCCCAATCACAGACCCCAGACCCCAATCACAGACCCTTGACACCAATCACAGACCCCAGACCCCAATCACTGGGCCCTAACCCCAATCACTGGGCCCTGACCACAATCACTGGTCTCTGATCCTAATCACAGATCCCGCACCCCTATCACAGACCCCACATCCCAATCACTGTGCCCTGACCCCAAACCCGGGGCACAGACCCCAATCACTGGGCCCTGACCCTAATAACTGGGCCCTGACATCAATTACTGGGCCCTGACACAAATCACTGGGCCCTGACCCCAATCACAGACCCGAGACCCCAATCACAGACCCCTGACCCCAATCACTGGGCCCTGACACCAATCACTGGGCCAAAACCCCAATCATTGGGCCCTGACACCAATCACCGGGCCCTGACCCCAATCACTGGGCCCTGACACCAATCACTGGGCCCAGACCCCAATCACAGGGCCCTGACCCCAATCACTGGGCCCTGACCCCAATCATAGGGCCCTTCCCCCAATCACAGACCCCTGACCACAATCAAAGACCCCTGACACCAATTACTGAGCCCTGACCCCAATCTCTGGGCCCAGACCCCATCACTGGGCCCAGACCCCAATCACCGGGCCCTGACCCCAATCAGTGGGCCCTGACCCCAATCACTGGGCCCAGACCCCAATCACAGACCCCAGACCCCAATCACAGACCCCAGACTCCAATCACAGAACCCCGATCCCAATCACAGACCTCAGACCCTAATTACAGAACCCAGACCCCAATCACCGACCACAGATCCCAATCACTGGGCCCTGACCCCAATCACTGGGCTGTGACCCCAATCACAGGGCCCTGACACCAATCACAGACACCAGACCCCAATCACAGACGCCAGACCCCAATCACAGACCCCAGACCACAATCACAGACCCCAGACCCCAATCATAGACCCCAGACCCCAATCACAGACCCCAGTCCCCAATCACAGACCCCAGACCCCAATCATAGACCCCAGAACTCAATCACAGACCCCAGACTTAATCACAGACCCCAGACCCCAATCACTGGGCCCTGACCCCAATCACAGACCCCAGACCCCAATCACAGATCCCAGACCCCAATCACAGACCCCAGACCCCGATCACAGGTCCCAGACCCCAATCACTGGGCCCTGATTCCAATCACAGACCCCTTACCACAATCACAGGGCCCAGTCCCCAATCACAGGGCCCTGACCCCAATCCCTGACCCCAGACCCCAATCACAGATCCCTGAGCCAAATCACAGAGCCCTTACCCCAATCACAGACACCTGACCCCAATCACAGGGCCCAGACCCCAATCACAGACCGCAGACCCCAATCACAGACCCCAGACCCCAATCACAGACCCCAGACCCCAATCACAGACCCCAGACCTCAATCACAGACCCCAGACCCCAATCACAGATCCCAGACACCAATCATTCGGCACTGACCCCAATCACTGCGCCCTGACCACAATCACAGGGCCCTGACCCCAATCACAGACCGCAGACCGCAATCACAGAACCCAGACCCCAATCACAGGGCCCAGATCCCAATCACTGGGCCCTTATCACAATCACTGGGCCCTGACCCCAATCAGAGACCCCAGATCCCAATCACTGGGCCCAGACCCCTATCTCAGGGCCCTGACCCCAATCACAGAGCCCTGACCTCAATCACAGGGCCCAGACCCTAATCACAGTGCCCTGACACCAATCACAGACGCCTGACCCCAATCACAGGCCCCTGACCCCAATCACTGGGCCCTGACCACAATCATTAGGCCCAGATCCCAATCACCGGGACCTGAACCCAATCACTGGGCCCTGACCCCAAACACTGGTCTCTGACCCCAATCACAGACCCCAGACCTCAATCACTGACCCCACACCCCAATCACTGGGCCCTGACCCCACTCACTGGGCCCTAACAATAATCACTGTGCTCTGACCCAAACCACTGGGCCCTGACCCCAATCACAGAACACAGACCCCAATCACAGACCCCTGACCCCAATCACTAGGTCCTGACACCAATCACTGGGCCCTGACCCCAATCACAGGGTCCTGACCCCAATCACAGACCCCAGACCTCAATCACAGACCCCACACCCCAATCACTGGGCCCTGACCCCACTCACTGGGCCCTGACACCAATCACTGGGCCCTGACTCAAATCACTGGGACCTGACCCCAATCACAGAACCCAGACCCCAATCACAGACCCCTGACCCCACTCACTGGGCCCTGACACCAATCACTGGGCCCTGACCCAAATAACTGGGCCCTGACCCCAATCACAGACGTCAGACAGAATCACTGGGCCCTGACACCAATCACTGGGCCCTTACCCAATCACAGGGACCTGACCACAATCACAGACCCCAGACCCCAATCACAGACCCCAGACCCCAATCACAAACCCCAGACCCCAAAAACAGACCCCAGACCCCAATCACAGGGCTCAGAACCCAATCCCAGACCCCAACCTCAATCACATACCCCAGAACCCAATCACAGACCCCAGACCCAAATCACAGGCCCCATACCACAATCACAGACCCCAGACCCAATCACAGACCCCAGACACCAATCACTGCGTCCAGACCCCATTCACAGATCCCAGACCCCAATAACAGAACGCAGACTCCAATCACAGACCCCAGACCCCAATCACAGGGCTCAGTATCCAATCACAGACCCCCAACCTCAATCACAGACCCCAGACGCCAATCACAGTCCCCAGACCCCAATCACTGGACCCAGACCCCAATCACTGGGCCCTTACCCAATCACAGGGACCTGACCCCAATCACAGACCCCAGACCCCAATCACAGACCCCAGACCCCAATCACAAACCCCAGACCCCAAACACAGGGCTCAGAACCCAATCGAAGACCCCAACCTCAATCACATACCCCAGAACCCAATCACAGACCCCAGACCCAAATCACAGGCTCCAGACCACAATCACAGACCCCAGACCCAATCACAGACCCCAGACCCCAATCACTGCACCCAGACCCTATTCACAGATCCCAGAACCCAATAACAGACCGCAGACTCCAATCACAGACTCCAGACGCCAATCACAGGGCTCAGAATCCAATCACAGACCCCAACCTCAATCACAGACCCCAGACGCCAATCACAGACCCCAGACCGCAATCACTGAGCCCAGACCCCAATCACTGGGCCCAGGCCCCAATCACAGGCTCCAGACCACAATCACAGACCCCAGACCCAATCACAGACCCCAGACCCCAATCACTGCACCCAGACCCTATTCACAGATCCCAGAACCCAATAACAGACCGCAGACTCCAATCACAGACTCCAGACGCCAATCACAGGGCTCAGAATCCAATCACAGACCCCAACCTCAATCACAGACCCCAGACTCCAATCACAGACCCAACAACCCTATCACAGACCCCAGACCCCAATCACAGACCCCAGACCCCAATCACAGACCCCAGACCCCAATCACTGGGCACTGACCCCAATCACAGACCCCAGACCCCAATCAGAGACCCCACACCCCAATCACAGACCCCAGACCCCAATCACAGATCCCAGACCCCAATCACAGACCCCAGACCCCAATCACAGACCCCAGACCTCAATCACAGACCCCAGACCCCAATCACTGGGCACTGACCCAAATCACAGACCCCAGACCTCAATCACAGACCCCAGACCCCAATCACAGACCCCGGACACCAATCACAGACCACAGACCTCAATCACAGACCCCAGACCCCAATCACAGATCCCAGACACCAATCACTGGGCCCTGACCACAATCATTGGGCCCTGACCCCAATCACAGGGCCCTGACTCCAATCACAGACCCCAGACACCAATCACACGGCCCAGACCCCAATCACTGGGCCCTTATCCCAATCACTGGGCCCTGACCCCAATCACAGACCCCAGACCCCAATCACTGTGCCCAGACGCCAATCACAGGGCCCTGACCCCAATTACAGATCCCTGACACCAATCACAGCGCCCAGACCCCAATCACAGGGCCCTGACCCCAATCACAGACCGCTGACCCCAATCACAGGCCCATGACCCCAATCACTAGTCCCTGACCCCAATCACAGTGCCCAGACCCCAATCACAGACCCCACACCCCAATCACTGGGCCCTGACCCCAAACACGGGGCACAGACCCCAATCACAGGGCCATGACCACAATCACTGGGCCCTGACACCAATCACTGGGCCCTGACCCAAATCACTGGGCTCTGACCCCAATCACAGACCCCAGACCCCAAGCACAGACCCTAGACCCCAATCACTGGGCCCAGACCCCAATCACTGGGCCCAGACCCCAATCACAGACACCAGACCCCAATCACAGACGCCAGACACCAATCACTGGGCCCTGACCCCAATCACTGGGCCCTGACCCCAATCATAGGGCCCTGCCCCCAATCACAGACCCCTGACCACAAGCAAAGACCCCTGACACCAATTACTGAGCCCTGACCCCAATCACTGGGCCCAGACCCCATCACTGGGCCCAGACCCCAATCACCGGGCCCTGACCCCAAACACTGGGCCCTGACCCCAATCACTGGGCCCAGACCCCAATCACAGACCCAAGACCCCAATCACAGACCCCAGACTCCAATCACAGAACCCCGATCCCAATCACAGACCTCAGACCCTAATCACATAACCCAGACCCCAATCACAGACCCCAGATTCCAATCACTGGGCCCTGGCCCCAATCACTGGGCTGTGACCCCAATCACAGGGCCCTGACACCAATCACAGACACCAGACCCCAATCACAGACGCCAGACCCCAATCACAGACCCCAGACCACAATCACAGACCCCAGACCCCAATCATAGACCCCAGACCCCAATCACAGACCCCAGACCCCAATCACAGATCCCAGACCCCAATCATAGACCCCAGAACTCAATCACAGACCCCAGACTTAATCACAGACCCCAGACCCCAATCACTGGGCCCTGACCCCAATCACAGACCCCAGACCCCAATCACAGACCCCAGACCCCAGACCCCATTCACAGACCCCAGACCCCGATCACAGGTCCCAGACCCCAATCACTGGGCCCTGATTCCAATCACAGACCCCTGACCACAATCACAGGGCCCAGTCCCCAATCACAGGGCCCTGACACCAATCCCTGACCCCAGACCCCAATCACAGATCCCTGAGCCAAATCACAGGGCCCTTACCCCAATCACAGGGCCCAGACCCCAATCACAGACCGCAGACCCCAAACACAGACCCCAGACACCAATCACAGACCCCAGACCCCAATCACAGACCCCAGACCACAATCACAGTCCCCACACCCAATCACAGACCCAGACCCCAGTCACAGACCCCAGACCCCAATCACAGGCCCCAGACCACAATCACAGACCCCAGACCCAATCACAGACCCCAGATCACAATCACTGCGCCCAGACCCCATTCACAGACCCCAGACCCCAATCACAAACCGCAGACTCCAATCACAGACCCCAGACCCCAATCATAGGGATCAGAATCCAATCACAGGCCCCCAACCTCAATCACAGACCCCAGACGCCAATCACAGACACCAGACACCAATCACAGACCCCAGACACCAATCACAGACCCCAGACCCCAATCACTGTGCCCAGACGCCTATCACAGGGCCCTGACACCAATTACAGACCCCTGACCCCAATCACAGGGCCCAGACCCCAATCACAGGGCCCTGACACCAATCACAGACCGCTGAGCCCAATCACAGGCCCATGACCCCAATCACTGGGCCCTGACCCCAATCACTGGGCCCAGACCCCAATCATCGGGCCCTGACCCCAATCACTGGGCCCTGACCCCAATCACTGGTCCCTGACCCCAATCACAGCGCCCAGACCCCAATCACAGACCCCAGACCCCAATCACAGACCCCAGACCCCAATCACAGACCCCAGACCCCAATCACAGACCCCACACCCCAATCACTGGGCCCTGACCCCAAACACGGGGCACAGACCCCAATCACTGGGCCATGACCCCAATCACTGGACGCTAACACCAATCACTGAGCCCTGACCCAAATCACTGGGCCCTGACCCCAATCACTGGACCCTGACCCCAAACACGGGGCACAGACCCCAATCACTGGGCCATGACCCCAATCACTGGGCCCTAACACCAATCACTGAGCCCTGACCCAAATCACTGGCCCCAGACCACAATCACAGACCCTAGACCCAATCACAGACCCCAGACCACAATCACTGCGCCCAGACCCCATTCACAGACCCCAGACCCCAATCACAAACCGCAGACACCAATCATAGGGATCAGAATCCAATCACAGGCCCCCAACCTCAATCACAGACCCCAGACGCCAATCACAGACACCAGACACCAATCACAGACCCCAGACACCAATCACAGACCCCAGACCCCAATCACTGTGCCCAGATACCTATCACAGGGCCCTGACACCAATTACAGACCCCTGACTCCAAGCACAGACTCCAGACCGCAATCACAGGGCTCAGAATCCAATCACAGACCCCCAACCTCAATCACAGACCCCAGACGCCAATCACAGACCCCAGACCACAATCACTGGGCCCAGACCCCAATCACTGGGCCCAGACCCCAATCACAGACCCCAGACCTCAATCACAGAACGAAGACCCCAATCACAGCTCCAAGACCCCAATCACAGACCCCAGACCCCAATCACAGACCCCAGACCCCAATCACAGACCCCAGACCCCAATCACTGGGCACTGACCCCAATCACAGACCCCAGACCCCAATCACAGACCCCAGACCCCAATCACAGACCCCTGGCACCAATCACAGACCCCAGACCTCAATCACAGACCCCAGACCCCAATCACAATCCCAGACACCAATCACTGGGCCCTGACCACAATCATTGGGCCCTGACCCCAATCACAGGGCCCTGACTCCAATCACAGACCCCAGACACCAATCACACGGCCCAGACTCCAATCACTGGGCCCTTATCCCAATCACTGGGCCCTGACCCCAATCACAGACCCCAGACCCCAATCACTGTGCCCAGACGCCAATCACAGGGCCCTGACCCCAATTACAGACCCCTGACCCCAATCACAGCGCCCAGACCCCAATCACTGGTCCCTGACCCCAATCACAGAACCCAGACCCCAATCACAGACCCCACACCCCAATCACTGGGCCCTGACCCCAAACACGGGGCACAGACCCCAATCACTGGGCCATGACCCCAATCACTGGGCCCTAACACCAATCACTGAGCCCTGACCCAAATCACTGGGCCCTGACCCCAATCACAGACCCCAGACCCCAATCACAGATACGAGACCCCAATCACTGGGCCCAGACCCCAATCACTGGGCCCAGACCCCAATCACAGACACCAGACCCCAATCACAGACGCCAGACACCAATCACTGGGCCCTGACCCCAATCACTGGGCCCTGACCCCATACACAGGGACCTGACACCAATCACAGACCCCAGACCCCAATCACAGACCCCAGACCCGAATCACAAACCCCAGACCCCAAAAACAGATCCCAGAACCCAATCACAGGGCTCAGAACCCAATCACAGACCCCAACCACAATCACATACCCCAGATCCCAATCACAGAACCCAGACCCCAATCACAGGCCCCAGACCCCAATCACAGACCCCAGACACCAATCACAGACCCCAGACCCCAATCACTGGGCCCAGACTCCATTCACAGACCCCAGACCCCAATCACCGACCGCAGACCCCAATCACAGACCCCAGACACCAATCACAGGGCTCAGAACCCAATCACAGACCCCAACCTCAATAACAAACCCCAGACCCCAATCACAGACCCCAGACCCCAATCACAGACCCCTGACACCAATCACAGACCCCAGACCCCAATCTCTGGAACCTAACCCCAATCACTGGGCCCTGACCACAATCACTGGTCTCTGATCCTAATCACAGATCCCGGACCCCAATCATAGACCCCACACCCCAATCACTGTGCCCTGACCCCAAACCCGGGGCTCAGACCCCAATCACTGGGCCCTGACCCTAATCACTGCGCCCTGACACCAATTACTGGGCCCTGACACAAATCACTGGGCCCTGACCCAAATCACAGACCAGAGACCCCAATCACAGACCCCTGACCCCAATCACTGGGCCCTGACACCAATCACCGGGACCTGACCCCAATCACTGGGCCCTGACACCAATCACTGGGCCCAGACCCCAATCACAGGGCCCTGACCCCAATCACTGGGCCCTGACTCCAATCATAGGGCCCTGCCCCCAATCACAGATCCCTGACCACAATCATAGTCCCCTGACACCAATTACTGAGCCCAGACCCCAATCACAGACCCCAGATTCCAATCACAGAACCCAGTCTCCAATCACAGACCCCAGACCCCAATCACAGACCCCAGACCCCAATCACAGAACCCAGACCCCAATCACAGACCCCAGATCCCAATCACTGGGCCCTGACCCCAATCACTGGGCTGTGACCCCAATCACAGGGCCCTGACACCAATCACAGACACCAGACCCCAATCACAGACGCCAGACCCGAATCACAGACCCAAGACCCCAATCACAGACCCCAGACCCCAATCATAGACCCAGACCCCAATCACAGACCCCAGACCCCAATCACAGACCCCAGACCCCAATCACAGACCCCAGACCTCAATCACAGACCCCAGACTTAATCACAGACCCCAGACCCCAATCACTGGGCCCTGACACCAATCACAGACCCCAGACCCCAATCACAGACCCCAGACCCCAATCACAGGCCCCAGACCCCGATCACAGGTCCCAGACCCCAATCACTGGGCCCTGATTCCAATCACAGACCCCTTACCACAATCACAGGGCCCAGTCCCCAATCACAGGGCTCTGACCCCAATCATTGACCCCAGACCACAATCACAGATCCCTGAGCCAAATCACAGGGCCCTGACCCCAATCACAGACACCTGACCCCAATCACAGGGCCCAGACACCAATCACAGACCCCAGACACCAATCACAGACCCCAGACCCCAATCACAGACCCCAGACCACAATCACAGTCCCCACACCCAATCACAGACCCAGACCCCAATCACAGACCACAGGTCCCAATCACAGGCCCCAGACCACAATCACAGACCCCAGACCCAATCACAGACCCCAGACCACAATCACTGCGCCCAGACCCCATTCACAGACCCCAGACAACAATCACAGACCCCAGACCCCAATCACTGGGCCCAGACTCCATTCACAGACCCCAGACCACAATCACCGACCGCAGACCCCAATCACAAACCCCAGACACCAATCACAGGGCTCAGAACCCAATCACAGACCCCAACCTCAATCACAAACCCCAGACCCCAATCACAGACCCCAGACCCCAATCACAGACCCCTGACACCAATCACAGACCCCAGACCCCAATCACTGGGCCCTAACCCCAATCACTGGGCCCTGACCACAATCACTGGTCTCTGATCCTAATCACAGATCCCGGACCCCAATCACAGACCCCACAACCCAATCACTGTACCCTGACCCCAAACCCGGGGCACAGACCCCAATCACTGGGCCCTGACCCTAATCACTGGGCCCTGACACCAATTACTGGGCCCTGACACAAATCACTGGGCCCTGACCCCAATCACAGACCCGAGACCCCAATCACAGACCCCTGACCCCAATCACTGGGCCCTGACCCCAATCACTGGGCCAAAACCCCAATCATTGGGCCCTGACACCAATCATCGGGCCCTGACCCCAATCACTGGGCCCTAACACCAATCACTGGGCCCAGACCCCAATCACAGGGCCCTGACCCCAATCACTGGGCCCTGACCCCAATCATAGGGCCCTGCCCTAAATCACAGACCCCTGACCACAATCAAAGACCCCTGACACCAATTACTGAGCCCTGACCCCAATCACTGGGCCCAGACCCCATCACTGGGCCCAGACCTCAATCACCAGGCCCTGACCCCAATCACTGGGCCCTGACCCCAATCACTGGGCCCAGACCCCAATCACAGACCCCAGACCCCAATCACAGACCCCAGACTCCAATACACAGAACCCAGTCTCCAATCACAGACCCCAGACCCCAATCACAGACCCCAGACCCCAATCAGAGAAACCAGACCCCAATCACAGACCCCAGATCCCAATCACTGGGCCCTGACCCCAATCACTGGGCTATGACCCCAATCACAGGGCCCTGACACCAATCACAGACACCAGACCCCAATCACAGACGCCAGACCCGAATCACAGACCCTAGACCCCAATCACAGACCCCAGACCCCAATCATAGACCCCAGACCCCAATCACAGACCCCAGACCCCAATCACAGACCCCAGACCCCAATCACAGACCCCAGACCTCAATCACAGACCCCAGACTTAATCACAGACCCCAGACCCCAATCACTGGGCCCTGACCACAATCACAGACCCCAGACCCTAATCACAGACACCAGACCCCAATCACAGACCCCAGACGCCGATCACAGGTCCCAGACCCCAATCACTGGGCCCTGACCCCAATCACAGACCCCAGACCCCAATCACAGACCCCAGACCACAATCACAGACCCCAGACCCCAATCACTGGGCCCTTAACCCAATCACTGGGCCCTGACCCTAATCACTGGGCCCTGACACCAATTACTGGGCCCTGACACAAATCACTGGGCCCTGACCCCAATCACAGACCCGAGACCCCAATCACAGACCCCTGACCCCAATCACTGGGCCCTGACCCCAATCACTGGGCCAAAACCCCAATCATTGGGCCCTGACACCAATCATCGGGCCCTGACCCCAATCACTGGGCCCTAACACCAATCACTGGGCCCAGACCCCAATCACAGGGCCCTGACCCCAATCACTGGGCCCTGACCCCAATCATAGGGCTCTGCCCTAAATCACAGACCCCTGACCACAATCAAAGACCCCTGACACCAATTACTGAGCCCTGACCCCAATCACTTGGCCCAGACCCCATCACTGGGCCCAGACCTCAATCACCGGGCCCTGACCCCAATCACTGGGCCCTGACCCCAATCACTGGGCCCAGACCCCAATCACAGACCCCAGACCCCAATCACAGACCCCAGACTCCAATCACAGAACCCAGTCTCCAATCACAGACCCCAGACCCCAATCACAGACCCCAGACCCCAATCAGAGAAACCAGACCCCAATCACAGACCCCAGATCCCAATCACTGGGCCCTGACCCCAATCACTGGGCTGTGACCCCAATCACAGGGCCCTGACACCAATCACAGACACCAGACCCCAATCACAGACGCCAGACCCGAATCACAGACCCTAGACCCCAATCACAGACCCCAGACCACAATCATAGACCCCAGACCCCAATCACAGACCCCAGACCCCAATCACAGACCCCAGACCCCAATCACAGACCCCAGACCTCAATCACAGACCCCAGACTTAATCACAGACCCCAGACCCCAATCACTGGGCCCTGACCCCAATCACAGACCCCAGACCCTAATCACAGACACCAGACCCCAATCACAGATCCCAGACCCCGATCACAGGTCCCAGACCCCAATCACTGGGCCCTGACCAAAATCACAGACCCCAGACCCCAATCACAGACCCCTGACACCAATCACAGACCCCAGACCCCAATCACTGGGCCCTGACCCCAATCACTGGGCCCTGACCACAATCACTGGGCCCCGATCCCAATCACAGACCTCAGACCCCAATCACAGAACCCAGACCCCAATCACAGACCCCAGTTCCCAATCACTGGGCACTGACCCCAATCACTGGGCTGTGACCCCAATCACAGGGCCCTGACACCAATCACAGACACCAGACCCCAATCACGGACGCCAGACCCCAATCACAGACCCCAGACCACAATCACAAACCGCAGACTCCAATCACAGACCCCAGACCCCAATCATAGACCCCAGACCCCAATCACAGACCCCAGACCCCTATCACAGGCCCCAGACCCCAATCACAGACCCCAGAACTCAATCACAGACCCCAGACTTAATCACAGACCCCAGACCCCAATCACTGGGCCCTGACCCCAATCACAGACCCCAGACCCCAATCACAGACCCCAGACCCCAATCACAGACCCCAGACCCCGATCACAGATCCCAGACTCCAATCACTGGGCCCTGATTCCAATCACAGACCCCTGACCACAATCACAGGGCCCAGTCCCCAATCACAGGGCCCTGACCCCAATCCCTGACGCCAGACCCCAATCACAGATCCCTGAGCCAAATCACAGGGCCCTTACGCCAATCACAGACACCTGACCCCAATCACAGGGCCCAGACCCCAATCACAGACCCCAGACACCAATCACAGACCCCAGACCCCAATCACAGACCCCAGACCACAATCACAGTCCCCACACCCAATCACAGACCCAGACCCCAATCACAGACCCCAGACCCCAATCACAGGCCCCAGACCACAATCACAGACCCCAGACCCAATCACAGACCCCAGACCACAATCACTGCGCCCAGACCCCATTCACAGACCCCAGACCCCAATCACAAACCGCAGACTCCAATCACAGACCCCAGACCCCAATCATAGGGATCAGAATCCAATCACAGGCCCCCAACCTCAATCACAGACCCCAGACGCCAATCACAGACCCCAGACCCCAATCACAGACCCCAGACACCAATCACAGACCCCAGACCCCAATCACTGTGCCCAGATGCCTATCACAGGGCCCTGACCCCAATTACA
This sequence comes from Pristiophorus japonicus, assembly GCF_044704955.1. Classification (NCBI taxonomy): domain Eukaryota; kingdom Metazoa; phylum Chordata; class Chondrichthyes; family Pristiophoridae; genus Pristiophorus; species Pristiophorus japonicus. Next base: position 6,874,703 of record NC_092011.1, read on the forward strand.
GACCCCTGACCCCAATCACAGGGCCCAGACCCCAATCACAGGGCCCTGACAGCAATCACAGACCGCTGACCCCAATCACAGGCCCATGACCCCAATCACTGGGCCCTGACCCCAATCACTGGGCCCAGACCCCAATCACCGGGCCCTGACCCCAATCACCGAGCCCTGACCCCAATCACTGGGCCCTGACCCCAACCATTGGTCCCTGACCCCAATCACAGACCCCAGACCCCAATCACAGAACCCACACCCCAATCACAAACCCCAGACCCCAAAAACAGACCCCAGACCCCAATCACAGGGCTCAGAACCCAATCACAGACACCAACCTCAATCACATACCCCAGAACCCAATCACAGACCCCAGACCCAAATCACAGGCCCCAGACCACAATCACAGACCCCAGACCCAATCACGGACTCCAGACCCCAATCACTGCGCCCAGACCCTATTCACAGATCCCAGACCCCAATAACAGACCGCAGACTCCAAGCACAGACTCCAGACCCCAATCACAGGGCTCAGAATCCAATCACAGACCCCCAACCTCAATCACAGACCCCAGACGCCAATCACAGACCATAGACCCCAATCACTAGGCCCAGACCCCAATCACTGGGCCCAGACCCCAATCACAGACCCCAGACCTCAATCACAGAACGAAGACCCCAATCACAGCTCCAAGACCCCAATCACAGACCCCAGACCCCAATCACAGACCCCAGACCCCAATCACAGTCCCCAGACCCCAATCACTGGGCACTGACCCCAATCACAGACCCCAGACCCCAATCACAGACACCAGACCCCAATCACAGACCCCTGACACCAATCACAGACCCCAGACCTCAATCACAGACCCCAGACCCCAATCACAGATCCCAGACACCAATCACTGGGCCCTGACCTCAATCATTGGGCCCTGACCCCAATCACAGGGTCCTGACTCCAATCACAGACCCCAGACACCAATCACACGGCCCAGACCCCAATCACTGGGCCCTTATCCCAATCACTGGGCCCTGACCCCAATCACAGACCCCAGACCCCAATCACTGTGCCCAGACGCCAATCACAGGGCCCTGACCCCAATTTCAGACCCCTGACCCCAATCACAGCGCCCAGACCCCAATCACAGGGCCCTGACTCCAATCACAGACCGCTGACCCCAATCACAGGCCCATGACCCCAATCACTGGTCCCTGACCCCAATCACAGTCCCCAGACCCCAATCACAGACCCCACACCCCAATCACTGGGCCCTGACCCCAAACACGGGCACAGACCCCAATCACTGGGCCATGACCCCAATCACTGGGCCCTAACACCAATCACTGAGCCCTGACCCAAATCACTGGGCCCTGACCCCAATCACAGACCCCAGACCCCAATCACAGATACGAGACCCCAATCACTGGGCCCAGACCCCAATCACTGGGCCCAGACCCCAATCACAGACACCAGACCCCAATCACAGACGCCAGACACCAATCACTGGGCCCTGACCCCAATCACTGGGCCCTGACCCCATACACAGGGACCTGACACCAATCACAGACCCCAGACCCCAATCACAGACCCCAGACCCGAATCACAAACCCCAGACCCCAAAAACAGATCCCAGACCCCAATCACAGGGCTCAGAACCCAATCACAGACCCCAACGACAATCACATACCCCAGACCCCAATCACAGACCCCAGACACCAATCACAGGCCCCAGACCCCAATCACTGGGCCCAGACTCCATTCACAGACCCCAGACCCCAATCACCGACCGCAGACCCCAATCACAGACCCCAGACACCAATCACAGGGCTCAGAACCCAATCACAGACCCCAAACTCAATAACAAACCCCAGACCCCAATCACAGACCCCAGACTCCAATCACAGACCCCTGACACCAATCACAGACCCCAAACCCCAATCACTGGGCCCTAACCCCAATCACTGGGCCCTGACCACAATCACTGGTCTCTGATCCTAATCACAGATCCCGGACCCCAATCATAGACCCCACACCCCAATCACTGTGCCCTGACCACAAACCCGGGGCACAGACCCCAATCCCTGGGCCCTGACCCTAATCACTGGGCCCTGACACCAATTACTGGGCCCTGACACAAATCACTGTGCCCTGACCCCAATCACAGACCAGAGACCCCAATCACAGACCCCTGACCCCAATCACTGGGCCCTGACCCCAATCACTGGGCCAAAACCCCAATCATTGGGCCCTGACACCAATCACCGGGCCCTGACCCCAATCACTGGGCCCTGACACCAATCACTGGGCCCAGACCCCAATCACAGGGCCCTGACCCCAATCACTGGGCCCTGACCCCAATCATAGGGCCCTGCCCCCTATCACAGACCCCTGACCACAATCAAAGACCCCTGACACCAATTACTGAGCCCTGACCTCAATTACTGGGCCCAGACCCCATCACTGGGCCCAGACCCCAATCACCGGGCCCTGACCCCAATCACTGGGCCCTGACCCCAATCACTGGGCCCAGACCCCAATCACAGACCCCAGACCCCAATCACAGACCCCAGACTCCAATCACAGAACCCAGTCTCCAATCACAGACCCCAGACCCCAATCACAGACCCCAGACCCCAATCACAGAACCCAGACCCTAATCACAGACCCCAGATCCCAATCACTGGGCCCTGACCCCAATCACTGGCCTGTGACCCCAATCACAGGGCCCTGACACCAATCACAGACACCAGACCCCAATCACAGACGCCAGACCCGAATCACAGACCCAAGACCCCAATCACAGACCCCAGACCCCAATCATAGACCCCAGACCCCTATCACAGACCCCAGACCCCAATCACAGACCCCTGACCCCAATCACAGACCCCAGACCTCAATCACAGACCCCAGACTTAATCACAGACCCCAGACCACAATCATTGGGCCCTGACCCCAATCACAGACCCCAGACCCCAATCACAGACCCCAGACCCCAATCACAGACCCCAGACCCCGATCACAGGTCCCATACCCCAATCACTGGGCCCTGATTCCAATCACAGACCCCTGACCACAATCACAGGGCCCAGTCCCCAATCACAGGGCACTGACCCAAATCACTGACCCCAGACCACAATCACAGATCCCTGAGCCAAATTACAGGGCCCTGACCCCAATCACAGACACCTGACCCCAATCACAGGGCCCAGACCCCAATCACAGACCCCAGACACCAATCACAGACCCCAGACCCCAATCACAGACCCCAGACCACAATCACAGTCCCCACACCCAATCACAGACCCAGACCCCAATCACAGACCCCAGATCCCAATCACAGGCCCCAGACCACAATCACAGACCCCAGACCCAATCACAGACCCCAGACCACAATCACTGCGCCCAGACCCCATTCACAGACCCCAGACCCCAATCACAGACCCCAGACCCCAATCACTGGGCCCAGACTCCATTCACAGACCCCAGACCACAATCACCGACCGCAGACCCCAATCACAGACCCCAGACACCAATCACAGGGCTCAGAACCCAATCACAGACCCCAACCTCAATCACAAACCCCAGACCCCAATCACAGACCCCAGACCCCAATCACAGACCCCTGACACCAATCACAGACCCCAGACCCCAATCACTGGGCCCTAACCCCAATCACTGTGCCCTGACCACAATCACTGGTCTCTGATCCTAATCACAGATCCCGGAACCCAATCACAGACCCCACACCCGAATCACTGTACCCTGACACCAAACCCGGGGCACAGACCCCAATCACTGGGCCCTGACCCTAATCACTGGGCCCTGACCCAAATTACTGGGCCCTGACACAAATCACTGGGCCCTGACACCAATCACAGACCCGAGACCCCAATCACAGACCCCTGACCCCAATCACTGGGCCCTGACCCCAATCACTGGGCCAAAACCCCAATCATTGGGCCCTGACACCAATCATCGGGCCCTGACCCCAATCACTGGGCCCTGACACCAATCACTGGGCCCAGACCCCAATCACAGGGCCCTGACCCCAATCACTGGGCCCTGACCCCAATCATAGGGCACTGCCCCAAATCACAGACCCCTGACCACAATCAAAGACCCCTGACACCAATTACTGAGCCCTGACCCCAATCACTGGGCCCAGACCCAATCACTGGGCCCAGACCTCAATCACCGGGCCCTGACCCCAATCACTGGGCCCTGACCCCAATCACTGGGCCCAGACCCCAATCACAGACACCAGACCCCAATCACAGACCCCAGACTCCAATCACAGAACCCAGTCTCCAATCACAGACCCCAGACCCCAATCACAGACCCCAGACCCCAATCACAGAAACCAGACCCCAATCACAGACCCCAGATCCCAATCACTGGGCCCTGACCCCAATCACTGGGCTGTGACCCCAATCACAGGGCCCTGACACCAATCACAGACACCAGACCCCAATCACAGACGCCAGACCCGAATCACAGACCCTACACCCCAATCACAGACCCCAGACCCCAATCATAGACCCCAGACCCCAATCACAGACCCCAGACACCAATCACAGACCCCAGACCCCAATCACAGACCCCAGACCTCAATCACAGACCCCAGACTTAATCACAGACCCCAGACACCAATCACTGGGCCCTGACCCCAATCACAGACCCCAGACCCCAATCACAGACCCCAGACCCCAATCACAGACCCCAGACCCCGATCACAGGTCCCAGACCCCAATCACTGGGCCCTGATTCCAATCACAGACCCCTGACCACAATCACAGGGCCCAGTCCCCAATCACAGGGCACTGACCCCAATCACTGACCCCAGACCACAATCACAGATCCCTGAGCCAAATTACAGGGCCCTGACCCCAATCACAGACACCTGACCCCAATCTCAGGGCCCAGTCCCCAATCACAGACCCCAGACACCAATCACAGACCCCAGACCCCAATCACAGACCCCAGACCACAATCACAGTCCCCACACCCATTCACAGACCCAGACCCCAAACACAGACCCCAGATCCCAATCACAGGCCCCAGACCACAATCACAGACCCCAGACCCAATCACAGACCCCAGACCACAATCACTGCGCCCAGACACCATTCACAGACCCCAGACACCAATCACAAACCGCAGACTCCAATCACAGACCCCAGACCCCAATCATAGGGATCAGAATCCAATCACAGGCCCCCAACCTCAATCACAGACCCCAGACGCCAATCACAGACCCCAGACCCCAATCACAGACCCCAGAAACCAATCACAGACCCCAGACCCCAATCCCTGTGCCCAGATGCCAATCACAGGGCCCTGACCCCAATTACAGACCCCTGACCCCAATCACAGGGCCCAGACCCCAATCACAGGGCCCTGACACCAATCACAGACCGCTGACCCCAATCACAGGCCCATGACCCCAATCACTGGGCCCTGACCCCAATCACTGGGCCCAGACCCCAATCACCGGTCCCTGACCCCAATCACTGGGCCCTGACCCCAATCACTGGTCCCTGACCCCAATCACAGACCCCAGACCCCAATCACAGGCCCCACACCCCAATCACTGGTCCCTGACCCCAAACACGGGGCACAGACCCCAATCACTGGGCCCTGACCCCAATCACTGGGCCCTGACACCAATCACAGGGACCTGACCCCAATCACAGACCCCAGATCCCAATCACTGGGCCCTGACCCCAATCACTGGGCTGTGACCCCAATCACAGGGCCCTGACACCAATCACAGACACCAGACCCCAATCACAGACGCCAGACCCGAATCACAGACCCTACACCCCAATCACAGACCCCAGACCCCAATCATAGACCCCAGACCCCAATCACAGACCACAGACACCAATCACAGACCCCAGACCGCAATCACAGACCCCAGACCTCAATCACATACCCCAGACTTAATCACAGACCCCAGACCCCAATCACTGGGCCCTGACCCCAATCACAGACCCCAGACCCCAATCACAGACCCCAGACCCCAATCACTGACCCCAGACCCCGATCACAGGTCCCAGACCCCAATCACTGGGCCCTGATTCCAATCACAGACCCCTGACCACAATCACAGGGCCCAGTCCCCAATCACAGGGCACTGACCCCAATCACTGACCCCAGACCACAATCACAGATCCCTGAGCCAAATTACAGGGCCCTGACCCCAATCACAGACACCTGACCCCAATCTCAGGGCCCAGTCCCCAATCACAGACCCCAGACACCAATCACAGACCCCAGACCCCAATCACAGACCCCAGACCACAATCACAGTCCCCACACCCATTCACAGACCCAGACCCCAAACACAGACCCCAGATCCCAATCACAGGCCCCAGACCACAATCACAGACCCCAGACCCAATCACAGACCCCAGACCACAATCACTGCGCCCAGACACCATTCACAGACCCCAGACACCAATCACAAACCGCAGACTCCAATCACAGACCCCAGACCCCAATCATAGGGATCAGAATCCAATCACAGGCCCCCAACCTCAATCACAGACCCCAGACGCCAATCACAGTCCCCAGACCCCAATCACAGACCCCAGACACCAATCACAGACCCCAGACCCCAATCCCTGTGCCCAGATGCCAATCACAGGGCCCTGACCCCAATTACAGACCCCTGACCCCAATCACAGGGCCCAGACCCCAATCGCAGGGCCCTGACACCAATCACAGACCGCTGACCCCAATCACAGGCCCATGACCCCAATCACTGGGCCCTGACCCCAATCACTGGGCCCAGACCCCAATCACCGGGCCCTGACCCCAATCACTGGGGCCTGACCCCAATCACTGGTCCCTGACCCCAATCACAGACCCCAGACCCCAATCACAGACCCCACACCCCAATCACTGGTCCCTGACCCCAAACACGGGGCACAGACCCCAATCACTGGGCCCTGACCCCAATCACTGGGCCCTGACACCAATCACAGGGACCTGACCCCAATCACAGACCCCAGATCCCAATCACTGGGCCCTGACCCCAATCACTGGGCTGTGACCCCAATCACAGGGCCCTGACACCAATCACAGACACCAGACCCCAATCACAGACGCCAGACCCGAATCACAGACCCTACACCCCAATCACAGACCCCAGACCCCAATCATAGACCCCAGACCCCAATCACAGACCCCAGACCCCAATCACAGACCCCAGACCCCAATCACAGACCCCAGACCGCAATCACAGACCCCAGACCTCAATCACAGACCCCAGACTTAATCACAGACCCCAGACCCCAATCACTGGGCCCTGACCCCAATCACAGACCCCAGACACCAATCACAGACCCCAGACCCCAATCACAGACCCCAGACCCCGATCACAGGTCCCAGACCCCAATCACTGGGCCCTGATTCCAATCACAGACCCCTGACCACAATCACAGGGCTCAGTCCCCAATCACAGGGCACTGACCCCAATCACTGACCCCAGACCACAATCACAGATCCCTGAGCCAAATTACAGGGCCCTGACCCCAATCACAGACACCTGACCCCAATCTCAGGGCCCAGTCCCCAATCACAGACCCCAGACACCAATCACAGACCCCAGACCCCAATCACAGACCCCAGACCACAATCACAGTCCCCACACCCATTCACAGACCCAGACCCCAAACACAGACCCCAGATCCCAATCACAGGCCCCAGACCACAATCACAGACCCCAGACCCAATCACAGACCCCAGACCACAATCACTGCACCCAGACACCATTCACAGTCCCCAGACCCCAATCACAAACCGCAGACTCCAATCACAGACCCCAGACCCCAATCATAGGGATCAGAATCCAATCACAGGCCCCCAACCTCAATCACAGACCCCAGACGCCAATCACAGACGCCAGACCCCAATCACAGACCCCAGACACCAATCACAGACCCCAGACCCCAATCCCTGTCCCCAGATGCCAATCACAGGGCCCTGACCCCAATTACAGACCCCTGACCCCAATCACAGGGTCCAGACCCCAATCACAGGGCCCTGACACCAATCACAGACCGCTGACCCCAATCACAGGCCCATGACCCCAATCACTGGGCCCTGACCCCAATCACTGGGCCCAGACCGCAATCACCGGGCCCTGACCCCAATCACTGGGCCCTGACCCCAATCACTGGTCCCTGACCCCAATCACAGACCCCAGACCCCAATCACAGACCCCACACCCCAATCACTGGTCCCTGACCCCAAACACGGGGCACAGACCCCAATCACTGGGCCCTGACCCCAATCACTGGGCCCTGACACCAATCACAGGGACCTGACCCCAATCACAGACCCCAGACCCCAATCACAGACCCCAGACCCGAATCACAAACCCCAGACCACAAAAACAGACCCCAGACCCCAATCACAGGGCTCAGAACCCAATCACAGACCCCAACTTCAATCACATATCCCAGGCCCCAATCACAGACCCCAGACCCCAATCACAGGCCCCAGACCCCAATCACAGACCCCAGACCCCAATCACAGACCCCAGACCCCAATCACTGGGCCCAGACCCCATTCACAGACCCCAGACCCCAATCACAGACCGCAGACACCAATCACAGACCCCAGACCCCAATCACAGGGCTCAGAACCCAATCACAGACCCCAACCTCAATCACAGACCCCAGACCCCAATCACAGACCCCAGACCCCAATCACAGACGCCTGACACCAATCACAGACCCCAGACACCAATCAATTGGCCCAGACACCAATCACAGACCCCAGACCTAAATCAAAGACCGCAGACCCCAATCATAGACCCCAGACCCCAATCACAGACCCCAGACCCCAATCACAGGCCCCAGACCCCAATCACAGACCCCTGACACCAATCACAGACCCCAGACACCAATCAATTGGCCCAGACACCAATCACAGACCCCAGACCTCAATCAAAGACCGCAGACCCGAATCATAGACCCCAGACCCCAATCACAGACCCCAGACCACAATCACAGACCCCATACCCCAATCACAGACCCCAGACCCCAATCACAAACCCCAGACCCCAAAAACAGACCCCAGACCCCAATCACAGACCCCAACCTCAATCACATACCCCAGAACCCAATCACAGACCCCAGACCCAAATCACAGGCCCCAGAC